>NC_057801.1:117027194-117033150 GCF_018294505.1 Triticum aestivum | reverse complement strand
TTTCTATGAGAGAAACAGACCAAACCTTTATATCCTTGCATGACACGCAATTGATCTCTCAACATCAATCGATCTTGTCAACATGTGTCGGGGCATGAACCGAATGGGATGTCAAAACTAAGACGGGAAGCGACACATAGTGGAGGCAAAGTGAAACTTTAAACGAACCATTTGTTTGTATGCATGTCGGTCAAATTACAACATTGGAAATACAAGCATGGTCTAGGACCACATGTGAATGATACTCGGCGGAATGTTCAAATGAGGCATGCGGAAGGATGGACTCGATAGGAGGGCGGCATGATCTATGGAGAAGAGGGTTGGAGAAGAATGAGAAATAAGCAAACACCACATGATTATACTTGAACGACTCAAATAAACAATAAGTTGTCGCGCTTGGCCTACATAGTGAAAGGCCTAATGCGCAACGCGGAGCACTAACGCTCGAATATGGCTGGGAAAACAGGGAAACCGACATGTGGGGCACACCTGTCGGGACGATGTAGCACAGACTAGTCCAATGGAGGAGCTGGCCCACAACCTCCTAGCCACCAGCAACCGTTCATGTGGGTCGTGGGGGCAAGCATCGTGGACACGGCGACCGCGGTGAGCGACACGCTAATCATCACTGGACACGGTCAGTTTTAGTGTGCCGAGGGTGGCGTTAGCACTATGGCATGACCAGCAGATCAACACCCTGCTCGTCGAGGATGCACAGGGTGCAGAAGTGCGCGCGCGCCGCGACGCGTCCGTGGAGTGGTGTAGCACGACCAACTGCATCCCCAGGACCTGAGACCATGCCGGGTCGTCTTGCTTTTTCAATGACATGTGGGGATCGCATGTGAGCAAAGGGCATCTCCAACGTTGCCACGACCGCAACTGACTACCTTGGCACACCAAAAGCCCTCGTCCCTCCCACCGTCGCGCGGTGCGTTCCCAGCCGGCGCTAGGTGCCCACATTCATGTCGTCCGCCTGTATGCCGTCGTTAAGAGGCTCGGTGCCCGAGGAACCAACTCCGGCGACTTAATGACGCACCCGAACGCTTGGCCTCACCGGAATGCGCTACTTAAAGCGGAAATGCACCCAATGTTGATGGTTTATTGCAATACGGTTATTCATTTAAGATAGAGAATAATTGTTATTCTGTTTACATGAATAAAACCTTCCATGGTCATACACCCAATGTTGATGGTTTATTGAATCTTGATCGTAGTGATACACATATTCATAAAATTGATGCCAAAATATGCAAAGTTGAAAATGATAGTGCAACATACTTGTGGCACTGCCGTTTAGGTTATATTGGTGTAAAGCACATGAAGAAACTCCATGTTGATGGACTTTTGGAATCACTTGATTATGAATCACTTGGTTCTTGCGAACCATTCCTCATGGGCAAGATGACTAAAACTCTGTTCTCCGGAACAATGGAACGATCTACTGACTTATTGTAAATAATACATATCGATGTATGCGGTCCAATGAGTGTTGAGGCTCGTGGCGGGTATCGTTATTTTCTTACCTTCACAGATGATTTGAGCAGATATGGTTATATCTACTTAATGAAGCATAAGTCTGAAACCTTTGAAAAGTTCAAAGAATTTCAGAGTGAAGTGGAAAATCATCGTAACAAGAAAATAAAGTGTCTACGATCTAATCGTGGAGGAGAATATTTGAGTTACGAGTTTGGTCTTCATTTAAAACAATGTGGAATAGTTTCAAAGCTCACACCACCTGGAACACCACAGTGTAATGGTGTGTCCGGACGTCGTAACCGCACTTTATTGAATATGGTGCGATCTATGATGCACTACAAAAAAATACACTTCCGTGATGATATGTGTTTGTCACAGTAGGTCGCGTTTTTTGTCATGCATGTACATCCATGACAAATTTATGACAGAATCAAGATAGCCATACCTGTGCTGTGGTAGAAGTGTTCCATGACATTACCAAAATCATCATCACGGAAGTGTCCACTTCCATGACGATAAATCGCGCGTCATAGAAGTGCTTTCATCAAGGGTGACCACCACATGACATCCATCGTAACGGAACGCTGTTAAGCTATCAGGTTGGGTTTTGGATCCGATAACCCATTAACAGCCCTGACCAACGGGGATTTTCCACATGTAAAATCATCATTGGCTGGAGGAAACACGTGTCGGCTCATCGTTGGGACATATGTCATCCACTCACTGGACAGAAGGCGCCTATGATACGTCGACACGTGGCATGACCCAATAGTGGCCCATTCCTGTGAAAAGGCCGGCCCGTTTGACTTGGTCAAAAGGTGGCGGGCCAGGCCATGGAAAGCCTGTTAACGGCCTGTTCGCGTATAGCCCATTTACAGCCTGCTAACCCAAGGCCCGTTACGCCCTATCCGAATTAGGCCCAGTAGCGTCATCTGGGCCATCCAATATGATTCCATCCCGTTTTCACTTCTGGCCCATGTATGGCCCATGACGTCTTTCGGCCCATATGAGGCCCTTTGCTATTGCCCCATTAACAGCGCGTGTTGAAACTGGCCCGTAATGAACAGTGTATCACTTTACACCCAAAAATGGCCCGTGGTGAAACTGGCCCGTAATGAACAGTGTATCACTTTATACCCATTAACAGCCCGTTATTCCATTGGGCCATTTCCAGCCCAAGTTATCTTTCGGCCTTCTGAGGGCCCATTTATTCTTGGGCTCATTTGCAGCATTCGGTTACTTACGGCCCGTTACTGTCATTTTCTGCTTGTGGGCCAAATTCAGCCCATCGTTACAGTCGGCCCGTTTGTGGACCGTTAATCTGTTGGGCCATTTTCATAGCATCACAAAGTATGGCCTATTAACAGCCCATTATGGTCAGCCCATAAAACGTACGATTTCCATTAAAGGCCCATCTACGGCCCATTAAAGGCCCGTAAAATACCCATAAATGAGTCAGCCCTTACAAGGCCCATGGATCCTACGAGACATAGAAGGCCCATGGATCCTACGAGACGTAGAAGGCCCATGGATCCGACGGCCCACTGAAGGCCCATGGATCCGACGGCCCACTGAAGGCCCATGGATCCGACGACCCACTGAAGGCCCATAGAACCGACGGCCCACTGAAGGCCCATGGAGCCGATGGCCCAATGAAGGCCCATGGATCCGACGGCCCGTACATGACCCATGGGATCGTACGGCCCGTGAAGGGCCATGGTCGGGCGAGTTGGCCCCCGTTTGAACGATATAGCATATTCAAAGAATTATCCTACTCAATACTATCACCTCTAAAAAGCATGCACTATACAAAAAAGAGATCAAGGCATAGAAAGGTAGAATAATCCTACACTATACAATAAAGAAATTACAGCCGATTATACCCACTGGGCATTATGGTTCGGCACATGTGTTAATAAAGCATACACAAACAACAAATTACATACACTGGGCAAATACAGCTCATACATCATGGACGCGCATCAACTTAACTCCATTTGAACTATAATCGATTGGCCGGATTCAGGTAGCACAAATTTCAGTCTGCAAAATCTCCAATTCCTTCATGGTTACCTTAGTGTCTTGTTTCATTTTTTTGACTCATGCATCTAATACCTGCATGTCCAGTCTCAACTTGTTAATTAAATGTTGACAATCATGTACACGTTGTCTTGCCACCTCTAGTTGATGCTCGAGAACATCAGCACATTCCAATTCCAGTCCATAATCATTCGGTAACGGCCATGCCACACTACTCGCAGATATTTGTGTTGATGTCACTTCATCCTGAAATGTTTCTATAAGTACACATGACTAGGGAAAAAATATAGTTACAACAGTGAAGCGAGCAAGACACTATTTTGTACTACATGGCAAAACAGGACTAACAATAATGTTACATGTCATGAAGCATAAGCAGGTGATATTTTAAAAATTATAAGAAAGATAGTCTGTGTAGCCTGCATACAGAAATCCCTCTTAGTTCACCAGAGGAGCATGATGTTGGGGCCCAATCGAAAACACATACAAGTTACAAATTTAGACAACATGTTGCGTATAAGCAAGCAGTTGGCCATTCTGTATCTCAATTAAAGTCTTAGGGAGCATAATGAACAGCAGAGGGTTTCATACAAACATACTACAGCAGGCAAAACTATGCAATCATTAGCGTAGTATAAACTAGTTTGTGAGCCTCATGCAATAATAGTTGGTTAATACACTTCAAAGCTTCAGGCACACGTCAGCCGAGTAATTAAATGGTAAGGCCTTTAATTATGTCTACTAATAGTTATACAAGTACCGAACATTAGGCATGATTATTTGGGCATCTCATTAACTGAGGACAAATAAAGCAATTGAAAAGAGCAAATTAACTATGCCTGAAACAAACAAGGAATTGAACTGTTGAGTTGCATACAGTGACTTACCTTAGCAGGTTGAAGAGGCTCAGCGCAGCTCCTACTTCTCTTACAAGGCTCCTTCCTAACATCTTGTACTTGGAAATCCTCAATCTTATCTTCATTGCACCCCCTCTGTAAGGTGACACAAACTAGTTACTCGTCTCCTTGGAAGATAAATATGCATACTTTCTAGTCTGTGAACACAAAAGGATGAGATTATAACAAAACAACACCACATAATGAAACATGCCGCATCTCTTGCACTTGCACACAATGAAATGAGCATTTACTATGTCCGCACTATGTAAAAACTAGGCATACCTTCGAACTGGATCTCCAGGTACTCTTGGAGAGCCTACTTAGTGTACAACCAAACCTTTATGTCACCTATGAGTTAAACAAGGTCCCACTATAGCAGCCCTTAGTGTTTAAATCATTGACAAGCTCTGTTAGAGTGTTAGGTCAAGAACAACAAGTAATCAAAGCAAACAGTCCTAGTATGGCTGGCTGATGCAAACAAGCAATTGAACAGATGTGTGAGCAAATCTTACATATCAAGAAAAGAAGCAAAGAAGGAGGCTTAAAGACCATCACTTGACTGACCAGATTTAAGGGGCATTTAAACATCATGTGCAACATATGAACTAACATAAACATTGCATATTCCAGATTCTACAATGGAATGCACATGTATTAGGTTATGCCATGTATGATGATGCCTAAATGTACAGATAGCAGGCATGAGTGATTCATCATTGCATGCACAATTGAATTGCAGGTTAAGGGCCAGTTCAATTTCGCCTTTTTAGGGCATATTGTCAAAATAAGCCATAAAAGATGTAAAGAAGTCATTTTTGAGTTATGGGCTTGGGCTTAACTAATTTCGCTTTGGAGGGGGGTGTTTCGGGTAGAACCTCACTAAAAATTGAAGGGAAGGGGAATAGTCAAATGACTCTGTTGTCTGCCTATATTACACTCAAATTGCAACTGCTGACGCCCGTGTCACACCTGACCCTCAAGTAATAACAAACATGCAAGCATTCATTGCCTACCCGCTTGCATCTCCTCTCCCCTTCCCCTCTACCTCGATCCCCTGCCTGCAGCACTAGGGTTCCTCCAGCGAGCCGTCGCCACTGGTCCCATTTGGTCTGGTCCTCGACGATGCTATGTCCAGCTAGGCTAAATGGCCGACGGGTAGGGGCAAATCTCCCTGGCTGCTCCTCCCTCTGGCGCCGCCCCTCATTCTCATGGTCTCCAGCAGCTGCTCCATTGTGGTTCATCCAACGCACTACTCCGGCGGGCGCTGTACAACTACGGCTGATGCCACACTGCAGCAGAAGGCACCTTATTCCCCCTCCCCTCCTCCCAGGCCATGGCCTTGAGGTGCTGTTGAAGGATGAGCTCATCCAACAAGGTGAGGATCTCCTTTGATATTTTGCCAAATTATCATTCTAATCCACTATACAATGAATTGCTATGAGCTACTTCAGCTGCTGCTATATGATGCATTGCTATGAGCTGCTCCTGCTTCTGCTATATGATGAATTGCTATGAGCTGCTGCTGCTGTATGATGAGTTGC
>NC_057801.1:116810217-117027034 GCF_018294505.1 Triticum aestivum | reverse complement strand
AAGGATGAGCTCATCCAACAAGGTGAGGATCTCCTCTGATTTTTTGCCAAATTTTCATTCTGATCCACTATACGATGAATTGCTATGAGCTGCTTCTGCTGCTGCTATATGATGCATTGCTATGAGCTGCTCCTGCTTCTGCTATATGATGAATTGCTATGAGCTGCTGCTGCTGTATGATGAGTTGCTATGAGCTGCTGCTGCTGCTGCTGCTATATGATGAATTGCTATGAGCTGCTGCTGCTGCTATATGATGAGTTGCTATAAGCTGCTCCTGCTGCTGCTATATGATGAATTGCTATGAGCTGCTCCTGCTGCTGCTATATGATGAATTGCTGCTGCTCCTGCTGCTGTTATATGATGAATTGCTATGAGCTATTGCTAGTATATGATGAATTGCAGACTGCTGCTGCTGTATGATGAGTTGCTATGAGCTGCTGCTATATGATGCTTTCAGGTGGTGCTGCTATATGATAATAACCAGCCACTTGGACCATCGAATTTCAATAAATAATTGTTCTTCATTTAAATGTGGGTCATGCGTTCTTCGTTTAAATTAGGCAATGGGATATCTATGGAAAACATTGACCAAAGTAGATTGTGCCAAGTAGATGGCATCTTTGTATTTGCATTTTGAGCAAATAGTGATGGTCTGTTTTCCCATCATATTAATTACTGCACTGGGTTCAATTTGTGGTGTTTGCAAGTCAAATTAATTTCCATATGGGCAGCAAAATGAAAAAATATAATGCAATCTAGACTTTCCACTGATCATACCAAAGATAAGCTGAAAACGCAATGAAAAGAACTGGTTGGCTTATTACATGGAGCTTATATTCACAGGTGCTTATTTTCTTAGGATAACTCATAGTAACTGTCCCTAAGAAACTTGGCTAATTGAACTGGCATACAAATAACTGCAATGGAGGAGTGACGTACCATAGCACACTGTATAGGCTCACTGCTTCCTCTCCTTTTTTGCGATGTTCCATGAAATTGCCACATACATGTTGTACTTTTTCATTGTGTAACCCTATCTGCAAGTTGACACGGCTAATTTCAGACATCTCTACATGATACTACATTGCATATCCCTTGCGCATATTTAAACCACCAATTAACGATTGTGTGCGTACCATAAACTAGCCATGACTCTGTATGCTGGACTAGCAGGCACTCTAAGGGAGCCTAATGTAGTGCACTGGAATTCCTACATGCCACCTACGATTTTGTGTAATGTACTGCCCCTATTCCTAAATATATGTCTTTGTAGAGATTCCAGTATGGACCACATACAGATGTATATAGATGCATTATATTTAGGAACGGAGGTACAAGGTAGTATCATGTATGACATCTACATATCTAATTTAGCAGCCAGTAGTAGAAATCATTGTCTGCACAAAGGGATTACTGGTCGAAAATCCTAGCAAAGCACGCTGGCAGGCACAGAACAATACAAGAGAGAGAGACGCGCTTACAAGATCATAGCAATGCCTCAGTCCAGGATCTTGGTTGGCCAAGCTATTAAATCCAAAAGAAACATCGTCCTTGTAGTCGCCAGCTGCATAACAGGTAACAACGACCGGTTAGTATATTTGAAGTACATCGGGCAGGTGATGCTGGACGGGTTTAAAGGTGACAAGTACCTAGGCTGTGGCGGGTGCTTGGCATCTCTCCAGACGGTGGGAATCAGGTTAGAAACGTCAAGGGTGATGACGCTGCGCTGGCTGACTGGGTCTGGTAACGAGATCTAGAACCATCGAGTAGGGCGTTTGTGGAGAGGCTCCGGTAGGGTGGACTACGGTGTGGGCGAAGCGGATCCGTCGCCGTGGACGAGGACGTAGGTGAAGCTGCTTCGGTGTTTGGGTTTAGTATGGTGTTGATGACGCGGATCTTCGACCGTGGATGGGGCGTCAGAAGCTGCTCCGATGGTTGGGGTTAAGGATGGTGTCGACGACGCGGATCTGCGGCCGTGGACGGGGCGTCAGAAGCTGCTCCGGTGGTTGGGTTAAGGGTGGTGTCGATGATGCGGATATGCGGCCGTGGACGTGGCGTCAGGAGCTGCTCTGGTAGGTTGGATGAGGGTGCGAGGAAGCGGATCTGAGGCCGTGGACTTGTGAGTTGGAAAAGCAGCCCCGGTAGGGTTGAGAATGGTGTAGGCGAAGCTACTCCGGTAGGGTTGACAATGGTGTCGGCGAAGCGGCTCCGGTAGGGTTGAGGAAGGTGTCGGCGAAGCGGCTCCGGTAGGGTTGAGGAAGGTGTCGGCGAAGAGGATCAGAGGCCGTCGACAGGGGCGTCGGTGGGGCGGCTCCGGGGGGTGTGGACGAAGCGTCTCCGGTTGGGAGTACGAATGAGCCGCTGCAGATGTGCGGCGGTTGACGAGAGTACCGGCAAAGCAGATCCGGTGCCGTGGACAAGGCCGGCACTGAATGGGCTGTGGTACAGTGCTGGATGAGCAGTCTACTTGTTTCTAGGGGAGGTGGGAGGGGTAGATGCGGCCGCAGAAGCAGATCCGACGAGGTGGACGCCGCTGGCAGTGAATGGTGTATGGTACGCCGGTGGATGAGCAGTCTAGGGTTTCGATATGAGAGGGAGAAAGGGCAATGAAGTACGGACGGCGTGATGTAAGATGCTCTGGTGCTGTGGAGTTAGTCGTTTTTGCGGGAGGGGGAGAGGAAATGGCGGTGCCGTGTAGTGGGGGGAACCGGAAGTTACCAAAGCAGCCCCGACCTATCATGTAGATGAGGGCGGTATTGTAACTGTTGGTCTCCGTGCACCAAGGACAAAAGGGGGATTTCGCATGCTAAAGACTAAGGTGGCGGAAATTTTAGAAGGAGGCGGGAGATTTTGCCGCCCGCGGGATCGTTCGTATCCGGTTTCAACTAATTTTGGACCATGCTAGCGGGAAGGTCATGCTAGACTGTGTACACAGGGCACGCGTCAGTAGTTAATAACTGGTGTGAAGTCCACACCAGAAAAAAGACAATAACTTAGGATGATGCATCGATAACTTGGACGTTCACACGGGCGCGGCCAATCGTACGGGTGTAGTGGCGCGTTCACAAAAAAGGGATCGAACGCTCAGCCTATGTATTTCTCGTTTAAATAGATAATTTAGTGCCATTGGTTATTTACTTTAAACATAATGCATTGACGTGTTAGTGTAGAGGCACACAAAAAAATGGATATTGTAGTCAGCTACTTAAAAGTGTTACCTCATATTATTACGTAGCCTCCATTTCATAAATTGCGTACCCGTTGAATTCATATATGAATATTACATAAATTACTTAAAAATAGAAACTTAAATCATCCAAGACTAATTAATTTGAATGCAAGAGTAACAATGGTGCATGTACATGATAGCTACATTGGTTGTTTGAAGAAACATCACTGTAAGTTTGGCATGCACAACTGAAAAGGTTTATTTAAATAGAAAAATATGTGATATGTGAGTGTCCAATCTTTATAGCGTTGAATCGATATTGTACCTTTGGCGACGATACGAAGTAGATATTGACTTATGTTCAAGCGATGCATGTCCACGATCGCTAGATAGTGATACGTGAATGAATTGTGCAATCTCTCTCACACGCATACATATCTCATTTCCATGTGGGCATCGGAATCACGCACGCGCACTTCGTGTATTTCTCTCCCTCCGTCAGGGTTAAATTCGTCTTTCTACCCCGTCCTACAAGTCTCTCACACAGAAACACACATGCTCTCTATGTCTAACACGCCCACCCCTTTAACTCCGCCCACCCACAACCACTAATGTCTCAAAGTATAATAATGTCTCTCACACATATGCTATCTACCTATACATTAATATAGCTAGATATGAGTCACACAAACTCCTTCTCCCTACTAGCAAGATGCCCATGCGTTGCACAGAACAACAAGATGCATTTGTATGAAAAGTGTATCGTGTGGGACAAAAGGATGAACGACGGAATGCTCAAATGCGGAGAGGGGTGTGGGTATCTTTTTGCAAAATTTCCATAGTTTCCTTCCTATCCGTCGGATATAAATTGGATGGCCTATATTGCAGGATGGCATGAACACCATCATCACCAACTCTGTTTTTTATAAGAGTAGAGATATGTGAGTGTCACTGCCCCCCGCACACACCCACACACCCACCCACACTCCCACACTTCCCAACACCGAAGGAGTAGGGTGACACCTTGATCTTGATACTAATCTATCGACTGGCTTCTCTCTCAAACATACACACACACACACTACCCGGCACCGAAGGAGTAGGGTGGCACATCGATCTTGATAATAATCTATCTACTCCTATTTCAAACACACACACACACACACACATGCTAGTTGTGCCTCTGTGCCTACCACGCACACTCTCGATATGTCTCTCTCCCCCCCCCCAACAATGACAGCAGAAGGGTGACAACTCGATCTGATCATAATCTGTCAATTGGTTTCTCTCTCAGACATTGTATCTCGGCGCCTCGCTCGGTAGCCCCCTCGATATGTAGACTTCTCGCGCGCGCACAGCTGTAGTGACGATGATGCTGAACCCAGGGTGCCTTGTTTTTACCGGCCTCATGTGATAGTTTTCACCCTGTTTTCTGTTAATTAACAAGGCAACCTTTTCTTTGTTACTACTAGTGAATCTGAAATCATTCAGGCAGACATAAAATATATCACTTCAACCCAATTATCGCTGCAACTATTCTAAAAGAAATTAGCTAGCTGCCCGTACGTTGCACGGAACATCAAGATGCATTTGTATGAGTAGTTTATCTTGTGAGAGAAAAGGCTGGATGAGGGAAGGCCTTATTTGCGAACGTGGAGAGACGTGTGGGTATATTTTTGCAAAATTGCCATAGTTTCTTTTCTATCCATTAGATATAAATCCGACGGCCTATATTGCAGGATGTCACACACACCATCATCACCAACTCTGTTTTCTACTCCCTCCGTCCGAAAATACTTGTTATCAAAATGGATAAAAGAGATGTATCTAAAACTAAAATACGTCTAGATACATTTCCTTTTATCCATTTTGATGACAAGTATTTCCGGACGGAGGGACTATTTGTCTTTTTAGAGATTTTAGCAAGTGACTATACCAGACCTTACCAACATACTCAAAAAAGTAGTCCATACCTTTGATGTTACCCTCTTTTCTTGGCGGTGCAGTCCCATCTGGATACCTCATAAATAAATCAAGGACAAATCTAACCCCTTCCTGAAAAGACATACAGAGCAAAATGAGTGAATCTACACTCTAAAATATGTCTACATACACATCCTTATGTGGTAGTCCATTTGAATTCTGAAAAAGACAAATGTTTAGGAACGAATGGAGTATATATAAGAGTAGACATGGAGATATATCTCCAGCATGGTCTACAACAAAAATGTGTTGGGCTGGTTAGCGTCGAATGCTCGCAACGCGATGACATGAGTTCGAAATCTGACTTTTAACTTTAGATTTTTATATTATATATTACTCTACTTATTTAATATATACTTCTTTCACTACTGTACTGACAGTGAAACCCACAGAGTACTTAGAATACAAGATTAAGGATGGACTTGTTTCTTTTTAACTTTCTGTACGAAGCTATAGCCACCCTGCAAGTCACGTGTACACTGTACATGCAATTAACTTTTTATAGAGGGACAATCATACAGGCAATTAACTCAAATGGATTGGATGTCACTCTATTATTTCCAGCATAAAGAGCATCTCCAATGGCAGCCAACAAATTTCCTCCCGCTTCCTTCCGCGGAGGACGACATCAAACGCCAGCGGCATACATTTTTACAACTCTAACCAACCAAATGAATTTCGTGCAAACACGGACTGATTTCATATAAGCATGAAGGATTTCGTATAAAAAGTCGGATCTTCATATAAACATGATGGATTTCATTACATTTACATGAACTAAGAGGTGCCAATCCAGCTCTCTTGCATAATTAATACTCCCTCCGTACGGAAATACTTGTCCTAGAAATGGATGTATCTAGACTTGTTTTAGTTCTAAATGGCTGCCCGCGGATCCCTTTGTCTTTCTCATGTCTGTCAGACACTTGCGGGGTCGACGAAGGTCCTCGAAAGAGATGAAGCAGCAAAGAAAACACCTGAATCCGCGGTCATCGCCTCGGCGGTGGCCTTCATGGGTCCCAAGTGGTGGCGGCCTCCCATGTTCTACTTCTCCTCGATGATGGCGGCGGACACGGAGAAGCTGGCCACCGACTCGTCGCTCTCCATGCACCCAGTTTCTGTCTCTGCCTGCATGGCGCTACCGCAGGCACGGGAGGCACGCCCATAGACACGGGAGGCGCCTCCACCGCAGACACTGGTGGTGCGGTACGACGCAGTAGCGACGGCGTCCGTACCGGCGTGCTCGCCGCCGTGCCGGCGTGGAGCAACTCACCACTCCTCATCGAGTTGAACTGGAGTGGCGAGTTGCTGAACCACGCACCTGCTTGGGGCGGCAACTGGCTCCGTCGGGCCAAGCAAGGTTGGTGAAGCACCAAGCGGCCTCGCCCATATCCGGAGGGCTCAACGGGCCACCCAGCCGGGTAATACGCCGGAGAACGCCTCATCGGAAGCCATCAGAAGAGTGGAGAAAATGGTAAAGGAGGAGATGGGGGAGCGGCGGAGGGGTGCGATTCTTGCCCGCTGTCTATCTGGCCTCATGTAAATAGTGGGCAGACGGTAGGAGCTTGGCCTACGTCTGGCCTCGTTTAAACTGAGGGCAGACGGAAGGAGCTCGGCCGGTGTTGCATTTAATTCCGGCCCACTCATGAACGGACGTGTGGCCGGAGTAGGATTCTCGGTTTGCATGTGGGTTTAACGGAGGGGTTTAATGGAGGCGCCGGGCGTGCAGTGGGCGGTGCAGTACTATTCGATTTGATAGCAGTAATGAGCCGTCAAATCACAAAGGACCTCGCCTCTCGTGAAACCAACCGAGCTAGACTGCCCCGCCCTCTAGCCTTTTAAAAAATGTATACTTTTGTACAGTAGTAGTACCGATGGATTGCGCCATGGAGCAAAACTTGAAATTAAAAAAAAGGTGGTACATATAGAGAGCGCTCATCGCCAAATTATGCATATAGTACTATTAAAAAGGCTAGTCACAATAATGGTGTCCAGCACAACCCACCCCTCAAATAAAACTAAGCATCCTGGAATTCTTTGACAAAACTAAGCACCCTGAAATTCTTTGACAACTAAACTGCTGGCTATATGATGTTGGCCATATATATTGTATGTATATAATGTGAAGAAACGAGTGGTTGTACTATACCAACTAAAAGATGAAATGTAAGAAATACTAGTATGTACGTACTGAAGAGTTAAAGTAACGAGAAGAAAGATAACATAGTTCTGCTGGGGGCTCAGCACAACACACCCCTCAAATTAAATTAAGCACACCTGAAATTAAACTTTGCAACTATTCCGGAGACACTGCATTAGAACCACCATGAGCAACGACACTGCCACCTTACTCGGAGGAGTCCTCGTCCACGTCCTCGACTTCGTCCTTGTCCCTCTTCCTCTGGGCCGATACTTCTTTGCTTGAACCGCACACTTGGCTCTTGCTCTTTATCCAATCCTTGTAGATATTGAAACAAAGGTAGCCATCCATTGCAGCATAGTGGATGTGTTCTATATCTAGTACACTCTGCTGCCATGCATAACGATGAAACGTGTAATGAGGTTTCTCCAGTTTATCGTACGAAGGATGAACCATGGCTCCTGCCAGGGTCAGCATTGAAGGCTGATGAGAGGACACCAGCCAATTCTTTTGGAGGTCGAAGGTGTTGCCTATAACGAGGCCTATCCGACGCATGACTTATCTGTTGTTACCAAAGTCTATAGTAACAAATTTGACTAGGTTGTTCTCGAGGAAGTCCTTAAAATCCAGGCATTCAACGTCGGCATGGCATATGTGGTAGACCAAGCATAAGTCATGCACGCAAACCTGGATCACGGTGGGCTTCTTCCTCTCTTCGTCCTTTAGATCCTTCTCTCGTCCCAGGACTGTGGTGTACTCAACATCTAGCCCAGCGACCCGCTCATCATCTGAGTCTTCGAACATGCGTCTGAAGTGAGAAAGGCATCCTTTCACCATTGCGGAAGAACGGGTGTAGATGACATCGAACTCATCGCCGGTGATGGTTCTAACCTTGTACTCACCGCCGATCGTGGAGATTTGGGACGCCATGGATTTGGGAGGAGGGTTAGGATTAGTGGAACTGGCGTAATGTGAATGGATGGGACGACTAGGAGCAAACCATCATAGTATTGAAGGACGTGCGGGGACGAGTAGGAGCGAACTGCCAGCATGCGAACAACAGGGTAGTGGCTTTCCATTCTCCCATGATACGGGCTTCCGAGAGCCCTTGGATCTGAGATTGAACGGTTGCATGGCATGATTCTAGACCTATGGGTGAATATCCTATCCTGGAGGGTTATTCTGCAAATTTTCAGCAACTTAGCATGCGACCGTTTGATCTCAGATCCAAGGGTTGCCAGCAACCCGTATCATGACCGCGCCTACCACGACCGTCGTGGCGCTCGCGCAGTCGCACCATTGGAGATTTAACACGGTGCATTAGGCTATTTGATGTTGGCATGTCATACATAGTCATCACTTAGTCACTCATACTACAACAAGGTTAGCTATAAGGTTGGATATAAGTGTATTTTTTTACTCCTCTCTATCTCTTTCTTCGTACTCCCTCCGTCTCATAATATAAGAACGTTTTTGACACTAGGACACAGGGAGTACTAGTATTTATTGCATTTGCCAAGGAGTGACCTCTTCCAATGAAATGGTGTTGCTAAGTTTGCTTCATTTAATTAGCTATAGACTCAAAATTGTCTTTTCACCTAGGTACACGCGCTTAGCACCATTTCTTCCTTGGGTCACCAAACTAGTCTCTCTCTTCTTGATTAACTTGCCACATCAGACTTTATGCCTATGTGGCAAGCTTAGCACCTGTAGGAGCAAGTAAGGCTGCTTGTAATGGGAGTAGTATCATGCATGCCAACTATGCAATCTTGATGAGGTGACGTGGAATTAAATGAAGAAAAGAGAGATTTGAGTATCATAATATGATACTTACTGTAGTATCATATTAAATGATGTGCTACTATGTGTCATGCATGACAATAAATAAACTATCCTATGATACCAACACATGATACTATGCATTATGGATGTAGTATCATACAAAAGTATCATATGCATGATACTAGTATATGATACTCTCCATTACGACCAACCTAAGTACAATAGCGCGCTTTACATGGCATTTTTGCATATGTGGAGGAAAGAGAGGCAAGGAAAAAGTGGAGAAGTGGGCTCTCATGCAAGAGCCAGCCTCTACTACATGGTGGAGCATTGGGAGAGGCACCTGTATGGAGGTGGTCAGGAATCTGGAGACTCACGACGGTCGTAGCGCCGCAGTTAAAATGATAATGGCAAGTCAAATCACGGGGCCCCACCTGTCCAGCAGTAACTCAATGTCAAATCACACAGCCCTACGTTTGCAGCAGCCTACTCCCTCGTCTTCTCACGTCTCTGTCGAACCGACTAGGCAGAACTGCCCCGCCTCCTACCGCGCAGGAAAAGCCCGCGCAGTATACTCCCTCCGTGTAGGTGACCAAGGTGGAGAGGAAAACAAGAGAACTTAATGTTTAGGGAGTATTTGCTAAGGCTGGTTGTAATGGTACTAGCCTTAGCAATTTTGATGAGGTGTCATAGAATTAAATGAAGAAAGAGAGAGAGAGAGAGAGAGTTGAGTACTATGTGTCATACATGGCAATAAATAAAGTACTACATGATACTACCTCCGTCTAGATGAATATGTCATTCACGTAGTTCTAGGTCATCAATTTGAGGAATTAAATATGCATTATATGTCATGAAAAGTATATCACTAGATTTCTACACGGATGTAGTTTCTAAATATATATTTTTTGTCACGTATAATACATATTTAGATAGTTAAATCGTCAACCTAGAACTATGTGAATGACTTATTCACCTACACAGAGGTAGTACTAATATATGATACATGGCGCAGGAGTACTAAGTATTATTAATACAGTTTTGCTAGAACTCATCTAGATGAGATATAGTTTGGTCTCATTCATCTTTTATAGCCATTGGATGTGATTCTATAAGATGCGTGTGTGCTGACGTGGGTTGTATTTGTTCTTGTGCAACGAACTGACCACTACATGTCATGTTTGATAGTCTCAAGTCATTAAAAGCATACAAGCCCCACATCTCTTATTGGTTGATTCCTCTATTTATGTCAAAAAATAAGAAACAACGTGAGAGTTAATGCACCACGCCTATGTGTTTACTATTTGGTTTTCGTAAGATGACTTAATACTCACCTAGACGGAGGGAGTATTCGATTTGACAACAGGCAATACAGTTCCCGATACGGCTTTAATGGAGATGAGGGAGGGAGTAGCGGTTCCCGATATGTTGACGGGCCAATGCATCCTCCTTCAATTAATGCATGAGGGAAGTAATGGGAGGAGGTCCGGGAAAAGAGGCTACACGATGTGAATGCAACGCAGTTTGCCCTCATTGCCCTCATATAAAGGCGCCCCTCCATTCCAATGCATCTACCACATCGTACGCACCTAAGCATTTGCCTAGGCACCTACACTAAGCACAAAAGAGCTCACTCCAGACCCATGGTGGCGATGCGCGTGAGCGGCCAGCAGCTACGCCAGATGGTCCACGACGCCAGCCTGCGGCATGGCGCCGCGGATCATCTCCAGACGGTGTTGGAGACTGGCTGGTGGATGGCCGTCGTCGACGCCAACTAGGACTCTTAGTTGGACCAGATGATCGTTGCCACCAACAACAAGTTCACCGTCCACAAGAAGCTTGCGGACGATATCTCCATACTCCTCCAGCCTGCGTGCCCGGGCTCCTCATTGCCTGCCACCCTAATCGGCCTCTATGGCCGGAACCTCTTTCAAGCACTGGTGGCCCTGCGACTGCTCACCAATGCCACGAAGAATGTCCACCTGGAGGTTGCGCTCGCCGCGAGGTGCCTTGCCCTGCAAGAATTTGTCGACCTACACATCCATGTGTACGAGCGAATCGTGTACATAGGTATCTACAAGGCCAGTGAGGACGCTACGATGTTGGCCTTCCTCAACCGGCTGGAAGCCTTGGATGCCTTTGCTGAGAACCACCTCGACCTCGGCACAAAAGCCGCCGCTCCTTAGCAGCCGATCGGTGGCCCGGCGCACTAAGTTGAGGAGGAGTAGGTCGTACATTCATGGATCCATCTTTCTACTTGCCTTCTGTAACCACCATTGCGATCACATCATCGTGGCCTTAATTCTTATTGTGCTATTGCATTCTCGTTCCAGTCAATACCGACATGTGCGATCCCTTTGCTTAATTATATGCATCACTGTAACTAGTACGCCATCCGTCAATTTATAAGTTGTGCTTACCTTTTCCATCAACTTCGTGCAACGCGCGGGCATCTTGCTAGAAACACTAGAATATGTCTATATAATCTGTATGTGATAGTCCATTTGAAATCTCAAAAAAAGACAAATATTTAGGTACAGAGGGAGTAATACATTAGGAGTATATCAAAACAATAGTGATTTCTTTCAAGTTTGTGAACAAATACTACTATTCTACTATTTTGGATCCGTCGCAACACACGGGCACATTGCTAGTAAAAGGAAAAGGCCTGTCGCGTTTGCATCGCACCCCCACACGCCCGGGAATCGGGAGTACTCCACGGCCCGTCCGGCACGACACATAGCTTAGGGAAGGCGTGTTGCCTAGCATTTTCACTTTCATGTGGGACTGCCATTGAGCAAACCGAGACCCCGCCCCGCCGCTGGGTTGGAAAACAGAAATGAGGGGAAGATCTAGCTGTAGCACGGAAGCCAAGAAATTTGGTGTCAGATGGGGTTTGTTGATAGAGTAGGAGTATTCCGTACTAGTACTACTCCTACTAGTACCAAGTTTGTACTCCTAACTATATTACTAGTACTACCACTATACAACTAGTAGGTACGTGCACGACACAACATCGTAGGAACAAAAAACGGGAAGATCTTGTTTTGGGTGATTTATCTTTTTTTTTCAATCAACGTAGTATGAATAATATGATGTGGGGGGCACCCATGAAGCTTATGTGGCTTGGTTGCATGGCTACGAAAGGTTAGAGAAAAATAAATAGATAATGTGTTTAGAGTGCACTCCACTAAATAGATATACTTTGGATCCATTGCAATGGACCGGCACATCTATGTCTATACCCCCTATATAGTGTGTGAAAAAACTTTGAAAGTTGGTCGTTGGATGAAGCCAATCCGACGGTACAAAGATGGAAAATCCGAGCACTACTGGTCGTTGGATATCATCCACCAGATTCTGCCACATGTATAATTTAGAAGACTCCATGGTTAAACTTAGGGGTTGTTTGGATTGTTACTATCTTTGCCATATATTGCCACATGATTTTTGCCACACTTGCCTTAGTTGAGTTGCTCAAATTGTTAGCCACACTTTGGCTTGCCTAAGGGAATCTTGCCACACTTTTTATGTCTATGACATGTGGGGCTCACTACTCATAAAAAAATCCTTGCCTTAGGTGTGGCTAGAACCAAACACCTACCTAACTTGGTCAAACTTTCCTAAGGTTAGGTGTGGCAAAGTGTGGCAAGGTGTGGCTAGGAACCAAACAACCCCTTAATTCATGACTAACTTTAACACAACTAAGCTTAGGCAAAGTTATTAGTTCTTCAAAATGAGAGCCACAAGTTGGCAACCCTAAGGGAATCTTGCCACATTTTTTGTGTGTATGTCATGTGGGGCCTTAGTGTGGCTTGCCTAAGGTGTGGCTTGAACCAAACACTCACCTATGTTAATCAAAGTTGCCTAACCTTACATTCCACTAGATTTTGCCACGTGTTAGAATCCAGAAAACTCCACATGTAGAAGCATAATGCACAAACCACCAGAATCTCATGCGTGCAATGCACGTGTACCTTACTAGTACTAGTTGGTAGTAGTAAGAAACAAATTCCAGTTTTGGCACGAGCTCGGACCGCGGGAGCACCACAAGGCCTACCGCAGGAGTTACATTTCCCTCTCGGGGCCCATGGGACCGAACTTCAGTGGCTTAGTGCCCGGCCTATGAGTCAATGACAAGTGGACCTTAAATGCGGCTGGCCCACCTGTCAGCGAAGGAAAGGCAGGGCAAGGCAGTGATAGCCACGTTAGAGGATCCATGTCCATGTCGAGGGACGTCGTGCCGTGGGTTGGAGCGGCGTCGTGGAAATCGCATGTGGGTGTGGTAGTGGTAGAAACAAGAAACGTGATGGTCGCCGTGGTTCAACTTCCATGGACAAGCTGTCATGTCTGCTGACACATGTATATCAAAACTAGAGTGTTTATATTTCAAGCACGTGAACAATTATTATTCTACTTCTTTGGATCCATTGCAACGCACGGGCTAGCACATTGGTAGTAGTAGTGTCCATCTCTATCTCTGGAGGCCTTCCCTCGTTCATCCTTTTCTCTCACAAGATAAACTACTCATACAAATGCATCTTGATGTTCCGTGGAATGCACGAGGATGTTTCCATGGGGGTCTCTCCAGTGCGGCGTGGCCGTAGTTGCAAGTTGACGCCCATTGAGATGCCGACGTTGACGGGCTCTCGGATTTCCTCCGATGAGCAGGTAAGATGAGTTTGATCACGTAGTAAATGCATTCTTAAGACTACTTCCATGTCCACTTCCAAATTCTCCCCCTGCCCACTGTTTCACAGGTTAGGCTCGGTGCGAGTGGAGATTGGCTTGCATATGTACGGGAGGGTACCAACATCAATTTGCACAACATTTACAACAGTGACACCGTTCCCGTAGAACCTTTGTCCAGCATTGGGATCAGCCATGGAATGGGCCACCGCATGAATTGGTACGATAGAACCACTGTGAGATTGAATAAGATAGCACGAACCTTGCACATGGCGGTCAAAGGCGGACCATGCTGTTTGCGACTGATTTGTTGTCGTACGAGTAGGAAGACGCTGTGCTCCTTTCTAACCACATCTTCGCGGTGACAAACCAGGGGACTTATTTTGCATGGGACACATCCTACGATATACTCCCTCTCTCCCAGTTT
This sequence comes from Triticum aestivum, assembly GCF_018294505.1. Lineage (NCBI taxonomy): Eukaryota > Viridiplantae > Streptophyta > Magnoliopsida > Poales > Poaceae > Triticum > Triticum aestivum. Next base: position 117,012,847 of record NC_057801.1, on the reverse strand, counting down.
ATTTGTTTTGAATCTTTTCGTTTTATAAGTTTCAAATTCAAATTTTGAGCTCCCCATCACATGTTGAGATTACAATGTCCATTAAATTGTTGCGTGCATGTATAGTAAAGAAACAAATCTTGAGTTTGGCACGAGTTCGTGCTACGGGAGCACCACAAGCCCTGTCGCAGGAGTTACATTTCCCTCTTAGGGCCATCGGGACTGAGCTGCAGCGCCTTTGAGTCAATAACATGTGGACCCGATAGGTGACTGGTCCACATGTAATGCTCCCGAAGGCAGAGGGGCAGTGGGGCCAAGAGGGGTGAGCCGCAGGTCGGGGGACGTGTGGTGTCTTGGTTCGAGTGGCGTCGTGGGAATTTTGTGTGGCTGTGGTAGAAACTTGATGGTCGCCGCATTTTAGGTGGCCCACATGTCATGCACACAAAGGCACAGGGGCCGTGCGGTCGAGAGGGGTGAGGCGCACGTCGGGGGGCATGGTGCCATGGGTTGGAGAGGCGTCGTGGGAATCGCGAGATGAAACGCGATGGCCGCCGTAGTTGAACTTCCATGGACAAGCTGTCATGTCGACGGACACATGCACTGCATACCGATCACTGGAAGGAGTAGCAGAGAAAGCTATATATGTTGATAAATAGTTCCTTATAGTCAAGCGGACCCATGCTACTACTCTGTTCCAAAGACATGCACACCATCAAAATAGTCCATCTATATCAATATACACCGAGAGGGAATATTTTTTTTACAAGAGAGGAAATAGTTCATCCATCCATCATGCCCTCCTGCTGGTGCTCATTCTCCATGGGAGACGGCTTCGCAACAAGCTCTTTGGACCTTGCAGCTATCTCGAAACTCACACGGGCATCGAGGGCAGCATATTTTATACGCTCCTACGTCAAGGGATAATTCTCCCATCCAGACGACCTTAATGCCACCGTCTCGTCACCCTTCTGAAGATTTGTACCGAGCACAAATTTTGCTATGTCTAATAGGGATGGTGTCTGTTTATCACAAACTTCTACAGGGATTTTGATTCAGGTTTGTAGGTCAGTAATGCTTTTCAAATCAAGGTTGTACGGCTCCAGCTTCTGTTTGTCCCCTTCGATGGCTGCCCCACAGAAGTATACGTCCTCCCGAGACAAGAAATCGTGAAGCTCACTTGGTATGGAGGGCGAGTGTATGATGTGGTACACCAAAACATCATCTTCGAGGCACAGCTGAAGGACGGCGGTGCGCTGGATCTTCCTAGGAGCACGCTCCGTGTACTCTATGTCGAGACCGATGACCCTCGTCTCTACCTTTTCGAGGGAGTTGGATACATTGTTGATCCACTGCCGAACAACCCTTGGGTGGACGGTGACGGTGGCAACTATGCGCATCGATCCTTCGACGAGGACATGTTGGATGCTAAAAACCTGCATCTCGATCTCTTTCGCCATTTGGAACCGCTGGAACGGAGGGCTATGGTTTGGAGAATTAGGATTAGATGGTAGTCTAACTAAAGTAGTAGATGATTATTTAGAGAGGTTAAAACAATGTGAATGTAGTGGGGTTTGGATGCAAATGAAGACGAAGGGGAGGTGAAGAAGCCGAGGAGAATCGGTTCCCGATGGAGAAGTAAATGGGAGAAGTGGCATGCAGGCAGTTGATTAGACAGCTAGGTAGACTAAACGAAAAGGCTATGCGGGTAGACTGATGAGTCGTACCTATTCGTGTATGTGCCCATCCTTCCTAATAGGTGGGACCTATGCAAACAGATAAAAAAATGTGTCATAGCTTCTTTTTTTTGAGCGCGTGAGTGGGTGACACAACATTCTCCTATTAAGGAATACTCCCTCTGTTTAGGTGAGTATAAGTCACCTTATGAAAATCAGGTTTTCCCAAAACCTTTAGGCATGGAGCATTAACTTCCTGCTCGATCCCGTCCCAGACTCGTTAGCCAGCGTTCTCTTCCTCTGCTGCCGCGTTCTACCTTTCCATTTTTCCTCTTCTCAAGTGTGGAACAATCTGCATGCCGTCCTTGATGCACCAGAATGACCACTGCATGCATCACGGCAGGGCGTTGATTGGGCATGCATGCGGAGTTGGTTCTGCTCGCAATATGGATGACACCTGAACGATGAAGTGAACAAGCATGCTAGCACGGGAGACCTATTTCCGCTATACAATACTAGAGTACTCATGTTCCTACTACTAGTAGTAGTAGTACAACTGTGGTACACTTGATGGTCAAAATACTATTCATCCGGTCCTCACAGTGAAGTGACAACACCTTGTGCCTGACACTAGTCTAGGCGGCGTGTTCGGGTTACCAAAGTCAGCCTCACCCTATGCACTGTGCAGTCTGTCACCGCCGCTGTATAGCACATTGGCGTCTCGCCTCGTCTCCCTCTCCGCTCCTATAGCACCACTCCTTCTCCATCTCCTTCTCCATCTCCTTCTCTGTCTCCGTGTCCATCTCACTGTGCCCCCATGTACCGTCGCCTCACTCGCCTCCCCTAGTACCACTATTCCCTCGCTAGCCGCTCCAGCACCGACAGCCTTCTCCCCCGTAAATCAAGCCCCCCAAAACCCCCATCTTTCAAACTCCACCATGGCCAAACGCGAACCGCGCAACATCCATATGAGCCGCGATTGGAGCAATCTCCCCAGTGACATCCTTGACCTCTGTTGTTCATGTATGGATATGTTGAGTGCCCTGCGGCTGGCTGCATGCTTGAGGGACATGCACATGGCCATCGTCGAAGCGAGGCCTAAGCTTTTCAAGACACCCTACTTGCTGCTATCTAGTCTTAGATTGACTCACCTTGATACGGAGGCGTACATGATGCCCCTCGACTTCAATCCGATCTCCATTAGCCGAAACTTCTTTGTAGGTATGTAGTGGGTCGCCGTACATCATTTCCCTCGAGACTGATCCAATCACCATCGCCCAAAACTTCTTGGCAGGTATGTACTGGGTCGGCATGAACTCCCACTGGATGGCTGCCTTCAGAGAAGATGGTAAAAAGTTGGTGCTTGTGAACTTCCAGACCTCCCATGAGATTATCCTTCCTCCGTTGGATTATATAGAGTATTACCATCGCGGTCCAAGTCATCTAGATTACCACGTCAGTTGGACGGACCTTGTTTTGCAGAAGATTGTAATCTGCCAAGTGCCCACACGATATGCAAATTACGCAGACTTCAAGCTAATTGCCTTCTTCGACCGCGGACTCGCCTATCTTTGCACCGGTGCCTTCTTTAGCTGGAGAGAACCCAGCTCACAGTGGATCATCATCAAAGCTGATACACAATTCTGTGATGCTATTGAACACAATGGCATCATCTACGTGATCGACAAAGCAGATGGCACCACGTATTGCTGGGACGACGCGTGTAAGTTGTTTCCGTGTCATGTTAATGATGACACCATGACACTGTTCGAACTTTTTGTGATGATTGGCATATCCCTGTTTGAGCAGAATTTGAGTAGAACTATGACAATGTATTAGAGATGCTGTAAATCAGCTATATTTGGAATGAGTTAATTCATGCGATTGTGACCATGTCATTACAGCCAATTTGTACCCTGAATAATCAAACAGTTAGGAATATATGGATATTATCCTTATTTTACAGTAATCTATATGCTACTACTAAATATGAGTGTGTATCAATGGCCATGTTAGTTTTCCTCATTTTCATGATGTAGAAACATGCACCACACTGTTGGTTTCATCTAACCATACATTAGGGAAGTAAATGTGCATATGGAGAACTCTATATCTGGAAGTAGTGAAATCCTGCAATGCTTACCATGTGTACATACCTATATTCGCCCTTCAGCAATCCATGGCTAGAATAATATCCTCACAATTGTTTTGCCCACAGAACACGAGTATATAACAATGCATGGTCTGTTAGTTACCTTGAAGAATTTGTTTGTGAGGATAGAACATGATTACATAACATGCATGACATGGTACATGGTAGTTTCCTGTGAAGAATCGATAGCGAGATAACATGAGTATAACCATGCATGGCAGTTCTATATTTTCGAACCCAGTATACATTTCCCTGTATTTTCCTCCCAGTTCCAACAGGGACATATCAATGCTGTTTCTTGCATTATCTTACTCATACTCTGAACAATGCTGATCTTACATTAACAATGCATGTCCTTTTTGATATGATGCAGTGTCCCTACAGTTACTGCCCTTTGTAATCACACCACCTTTGCCAAAAACAGGAAAGCACAACTGGTTCCTTGCTCGATCAGACGACGGCAAAAGACTGATGATCATTCGGACACATGAGCCAGGAAATTTATGTTGCAAAAATCCCACTGTATACAAGCACCGTGAAATACGTGAGTATCCGAACAGTGGCTATTACGTCTATGAGCAGGATACCAGCTTGTTGAGGCCATCAGGATTTTTTAGTTGGAGGCGGGTAAACAGCCTTGGTTCACACTCTCTGTTTCTCGGACTCAATTATCCGATTAACCAGGAGATCACCATTGGCAAGGACCTTGATGGCAGAGAGGCTCTGTTTGCTATCAAAAACTATGTCTACACGGCGAGCCCTAGGAGTTCGGGAGCAAACTCCCCTGATTGTCAATGATACAACCTGCAACCAAAAGAAGGTGAGAATGACAAAGGCATCCGGATTAACTTTGATCCTTCAGGCAGTGATGTGGTTCAAGCCTTCAAGTTGATAGGTAATTGGGCTGTTGCATCGAAAGGGTGGAGTACTGGTGTCTCCGGATCACTGGTCGCTGAAGCGGGGCTGCAAATTATGATGGTGTTGGATCATCTCTTTGAATGACTTTGTTGTCTTTGCTGCTGGTTCTGGATGGGTAGTTCTTTCTTTTGTTATGCATATTCCTTGTCATTTGGTCATCCTCGTCTATGTCACTCTTACTATGTAGTAGTTGCTTCTATTTATAATGTCATTCTCATCTGGATCACGAGAGTCTGAGCGCTGCAGATGGGTGCGTTTTGGTGGTGTAGCAAGACTTCTTATGAACTATCATGTCTTGCTGCTTATGTCAGTAGTAGTCACTAGTCAGTGTTTGAATGTTGTATATATCGTTGTTTCGAATTGTTTATTGTCTCAAACTACTGGTGGGCTAAATGAGGGCATCACCATTCCCCTGTGTTCAGAGTATATCTCCCTTTTTCAAGTTATATAACTTGAGCTCAGTGTCTTTTCGATGATGTACACTTGTTTGGGCCAGTGAGGTGTCATTGAATATGGGCCGAGTAGTAACGCAATGCCAAACAGGTCAATTATGACTCTCAGGCCGGGCTCTCAAAAGATCCTAAAAAAAAGGTCGGGCTCTCGAAAAAAGAAAGAATAAGGACTCTTAGGCCGACATGTGGGTGCCACCGGTGTTTTCGTGCGCTTGCGCACCGAGAGCATATTGGCGCGTGCTCGAAATTCATACTACCTTTTCATACCCAGTCTCCCGCCCCTCCCCCACCTCTGGAATCTCGATTCCTACTCCAGTTCCCCCAAATCCCCCTCCTGTACTCCCTGTACTCAAGCGCACTATCATGTCGCCGGTCAACGCGGATCTCCGAGCCAGAGATCTCGAGGTCCGTCCTGCCTTCGGTCGCTGCATGCTGTCGCTCAACAGTGGCATGGCGGTGCTTGACGACCTGTTTGCCGGCAAAGTGCTGATGGTAACCATCAACTGCGACCGGCCTCCCGTCTCGCCGTACGACCTTGTCAAAGCTCTTGGCATTACGCACGGCATCCAAATAAGTGACTTGCTCGTCGAAGTCTGTCCGCCACCGGCTGATTTCTTCGTCAGGTTCCGGACAACTTTCGATTCCAGTCGTGTGTTTGAATCTTCCCGGCGTTTGTTCTGCGATGGCGCGCTGGTGAGCTTTGATCGGTGGCACCCAGGATGGGGCTCGGTGCCCTCTGAGCTTGAGTTTTTAACAAAGCTTACCTTCCACGGCATGCCTCGACGTGCTTGGAACAACGAGTCCATGAACGAGCCTATCAACAACCTTGGAGGTGAGCTCGTAAGTATGTTTGTTCCTCCAGACAGCTAGGCTCTGACGGTTATGGCATGGATGAAGAAGCCATCCACCATACCGAAGGTGATTGGTGTTGAGATACCGGTCGAGGAACCGGGGTTGTACTATTCTTCGCCACCAAGGCCGCCGCGGACCATGTTAGGGATGTACCTATATCGAGTGTTCGTGCATGTCGAAGAAGTGGTCAATCCATCAATCGAAGTCCTGCCACCGCCGCTGGTGCCAGGGTCCGTCGACGACGTCCATTACAGGAGTCAACGTTAGACTGTCCCCATGTTGCTCGGAAAGATGGATGGCACAGGGCCTACTCCATCGCGTGGTGTAGGCCACTGCTTCTTTGGGAGAAGAGGCAGGGCTGGCTGCCTGGATGTGCTCTAATTTGAGGCAACAACTGAATCTTGTCAGATACTAGTTAAATTCGAGCTATGGGTGTGAAGCACTCATATGCCAGTACATTTGATTGTGACCTGTTCTAATTTTTTACCTGAACTTTTTTTAGAAAGGACTGTGCGTCAACTTAATGTGCTAGCAGAACTTATTGTGTTGTCTGTCTGTTTTCTTTGCACAACATTCAAGATATTTCCCCATCATTGATAAAGACGATGAACCGTTATGTACGACTTCGTTGGTTTCAACATAGCCCTTCCCGTAGTGATCCACTGCTTCCATCCTGATTGTGCCACCTGCATGAAATTTTTGTATGCAAGTTCAGTGTGCTATGATGTTCTATATGATTGTGTCAACTATATAAGTTTTTACTGAGCATCAGCAATGCATGGCTGAAATATGTATTTACGAGCATCGACCGATGGGTCTCTCTCTATCTCTCTCTCTCACACACACACACACGCACACACACGCACACACACACACGCACAGGTGGGACCCGTTGAATTATTTATTTGCTCGTGACAACTTTTAATTAGGTTCCACTGTAATCTAATTTATTTCTTAAGTTACTAATTGAGCTCAGTGACTTCAAAAAGTTGTACAAAAGCTTTGTTTGAGCCTTTCCAGCGTCGCTAAATGTGGGCTGAGTAACCATGTTAGGTTGTATTGTACTACACAGGCCTTTTTTTCAACATCAGCAATGCAGCTGGGCCGACAGTTGTACACAATATTGTAACACCCCAGATGTAACATGTCCCAATTTGGCAATATATCAACTTGACCTTCATCCAATTCTTGTGGGTTTTTATCATGTTTGGCCTCATCTTGTTTGGTTATGTGGTTTACTCTTTTCATTGTCATGCTCACCTTACGATATTGCATTTGTGCCTCTTGTCATTTTGCATTCCATCCTCATCATGTGCATGTTGTGATCTCATACATATTATGTTGTTGCATGCTCAATGCATAAATCTTGCATCATCACCAATTCCCCTTCCTTTCCTTTCTTTCTTTTTTTGCAAGTGCACCTTTTACCTTCTCCTTTAATGTTCATCTTCTACCTATAAATCTTGTACCATGCCTACACCCTCACTGTAATATTGCATCCCTTTTGGAGTTGCTTTGGTTAGGTCCAAAAATGCCTCAAGTTTGAATATAATTCGAACTTGTTTTATTTTTATACCTCTAAAAAGGTCCAATGCAATTTATTCAAATAGATCACAATTCCAGGAGCTTGAGCATATTTTCTTTATTCTCAAACTCCTCTCCTTTTACCCTGTGCTTTTCTGTTTCTATTCCTGTTTGAGCAAATAGGAGATAGGATGAGCAGCAGCCAGCAGCCTCAGCGCAGCCGAGGCCTTTTTCCACCCACCAGCCCAACCAGCGCAGCCAGCCAGGCCGCGGCCGCGCTCACCTGCTCCCGCTTGCATGCTCGCCGTTTCTCACCCAGCCGCCCCGCTACCCAGGGGCCCGTACGCCCACGTGTCCCTCGCGACCCCATTAGCCAGCCTCTGGCTACAGCTCACCCGCCCCTCACCTTTTCATCAAGCTCGTGCCGAGCTCGCACATGGTCACGGCCGCGTCGACGCCGTGCTACACCCATCGCTCTGGCCTCCCTTTTAACCCCTCTCCTTGCCCACACACCCCTAGGGTTTCCCTCTTCCTCTCATTGCCGCCGCCAGGTGCGAAGAACCACCAGATCCACCGCAACAGCTCCGTCCAGAGCGCACCTGAGAGCGCGACCTCGTCGCCGGCGTGCTCTCCGGCCACCCCCACCCCGTAGATCGTGTTCTTCTTCTTCCTCATCATCGTCTTCATCCACGACGTCGACTACGGTGCCCCGGACGACAAGTTCCTCGACGTCCTCTGCTTCCATCTTCCTCTCGGTCAGGACCGCGCCAAGGTTCAGAGCTCCACTTCGTCGCCGCCGGCTCGTCTCCGTCGACCCCATCGTGTCCTGGGTGAGCTTGGTAACGCACCTCCCTCTCCCATCCATCCCATGGCATGTAGGCACCCGTAGGACTCGCCTGGTCCGTGTCTTTGTCGTGCCCGTAGTGCTCCGACGAAGCCTGAAGTTTATTGTTGTGTGTATCTTTGCTGTAGCGCACCCACACGTCCCAGCGCTCCTGTTCTAGCCTAGCCGCGTTTCTCCTCACTGCGCTTGCCTCACGCGCTCGCCCGCGCTGGAAAGCAAGGAGCAGCGGCCTCGTCCTGTTTTGCTGATACACGTGCACACGCCGCTTGCGTTCCGCGAGCTCGTGCTCGAGCGTTTGCTCGCGCACCCCCACACCTGCACTCCCTTGCACATACCGCATGCCCGCCGCCGCAACCCAGGCCCCGCCGTCGCCGTTGCTGCCGCCGACGTCGTCGTCGTTTTCTTCTCTGTCTTGGAGAAGAAGAAGTCAGGGCTATGTGGCTTGGTTAAGTAGGTCAGAGCCCCTTCCCAACCAACAGCCTATCCTAGCCGAGCTAGTTTGCACCCCACGCGCCCACTGCAGCGACCTGGGTTCGAATCCCAGGCGCGCCCCTTTTTATTTCCTCTGTTGATATTTAGCAGTAGTCTCTGACAGAAGGGTCCCACCAGTCAGCCTCTCAGCGCCCTCCTCCTTCTATTTTTTCCCTTATCCCCGCGCTTTTCATTTCTGGATAGCCCTCTCTTTCCATTTCAGGCAAGTCCAAATCTGGACATTTCATTTCTGGAATACTGCCAATTCTGTCAATAGCCATTTTAGGCAGTTTTTAACTTAATGCACTTGTGAATATTTTTCTACAGCAACCCCAACATATTATATATGTTTTTGGGGTAGAAAAATCCCATCAATCCAGTGGTGGCATTAGTTTCTGCATTTGAGGAAGTTCATGAACTTGTCATTTTACATCATGATGTTGTTTTGTCTTTTTCATGTGATTTATTTCAAACATGCTACGTGGCTGGTTTGCACATGGATAGCTTCATTTTCATGTCTACTTCATGATAGTACTTGTTCCATGCCATGACATGCCTGGTAGTGAGTTAATCAAGCTTGTAAAGATGTCGTGTTGAATCTGTTTCTGCTATGTCTAGTATTTTCACTAAGTCTGTAGAAACTGTTATCTTTTGCATTATTGCCATGCTGTTTTAGTCATGCTCTGGTGGTTTATAGATTGAGCTCAGTGTTCATGTTTCGTAGAGCATCTCCTGTACATCACTATTATGCATTTTGTTCATATGTTTGGGTGCTATAGCTTATTTATACTTTACATCCAAGTGGCCATGTTGCTGTTGTAAGTAGTTTGCATCATATCTTGTCTTGCTTGTCATTTGCAAACCGTGCATCCGAATCCGGTGATCTTTATATCAATTTCAACCGAAATCATCTCATCTTTCCAGCGGCATACTTGGTTTGCCAAGTTGATGCCTTGTTCATCCTTTTCCGCCCGGAGCATGCATATGCATTGCATATCACATCTCGCATATCATGTCATGTATTGCATCATGTTGCTTGTGCATTGCATCGTGATTTATTGTGGTTCCTTTGCTTGTGTTCTTGCCTTGGGTAGAGCCGGGAGACGAGTACGTGCATGAGGTACCTGTTGAGTACGCTAACGAGGATCAAGCCTTCGACAACTCTTAGAACCTTGCAGGCAAGATGAGCATACCTTCGATATCACTTCTATCTTTGCTTTGCTAGTTGCTCGTTCTATTGCTATGTTAGCTCTACCTGCCACTGTTTATCATGCCTCCCTATTGCCATGTCAAACCTCTAACCATCCTGTCCTAGCAAACCGTTGTTTGGCTATGTCACCGCTTTTGCTCAGCCCCTCTTATACCTTTGCTAGTTGCAGGTGAATATGAAGTTTGTTCCTGGTCGGTACATGGATATTTTGGGATATCACAATATCTCTTGTTTAATTAATGCACCTTATATACTTGGTAAATGGTGGAAGGCTCGGCCTTATGCCTGGTGACTTGTTCCACTCTTGCCGCCCTAGTTTCCGTCATACCGGTGTTATGTTCCTTGATTTTGCATTCCTTACACGGTTGGGTGATTTATGGGACCCCCTTGACTGTTCGCTTTGAATAAAACTCCTCCAGCAAGGCCCAACCTTGGTTTTACCATTTGCCACCTATACCCTTTTTTCCTTGGGTTTTCGTGAGCCCGAGGGTCATCTTTATTTTAGCCCCCCCGGGCCAGTGCTCCTTCGAGTGTTGGTCCGAACCGAGCAACCTGCGGGGCACCTTGGGGAAACTTGAGGTCTGGTTTTACTCGTAGCTTGACTTATTCGGTGTGCCCTGAGAACGAGATACGTGCGACTCCTATCAAGATTTGTCGGCACATCGGGCGGCTTTGCTGGTCTTGTTTTACCATTGTCGAAATGTCTTGCGAGCCGGGATTCCGAGGCTGATCGGGTCTTCCCGGGAGAAGGTATATCCTTCATTGACCGTGAGAGCTTGTGATGGGCTAAGTTGGGACACCCCTGCAGGGTATATTATCTTTCGAAAGCCGTGCCCGCGGTTATGAGGCAGATGGGAATTTGTTAATGTTCGGTTGTAGATAACTTGACACTTGACTTCATTAAAATGCATCAACCGTGTGTGTAGCCGTGATGGTCGCTTCTCGGCGGAGTCCGGGAAGTGAACACGGTTTGAGTTATGCTTGACGTAAGTAGTTTCAGGATCACTTCTTGATCGCTTCTAGCTTCTCGACCGATGCGTTGCTTCTCTTCTTGCTCTCACTTGCGTATGTTAGCCACCATATATGCTTAGTGCTTGCTGCAGCTCCACCATATTACCTCTTTTCCTACCTATGAGCTTAAATAGTCTTGATCTCGCGGGTGTGAGATTGCTGAGTCCTCGTGACTCATAGATTCTACCAAAACAGATGCAGGTGCCGAGGATACCAGCGCAGATGGCGCAACTGAGCTGAAGTGGGAGTTTGACGAGGACCTTGGCCGTTACTATGTATCGTTTCCAGATGATCAGTAGTGGAGCCCAGTCGGGACGATCGAGGATCTAGCATTTGGGGTTGTCTTCTTTTCATTCGAATTTGACCGTAGCTGGTCTATGAGTGTATTTTGAATGATGTATGATCTTAATTATGTATTGTGTGAAGTGGCGATTGTAAGCCAACTCTCTTTATCCCATTCTTGTTCATTACATGGGATTGTGTGAAGATGACCCTTCTTGCAACTAAACCACCATGCGGTTATGCCTCTAAGTCATGCTTCGACACGTGGGAGATATAGCCGCATCGTGGGAGTTACAAATATCCGGGTCAACTTGTTATTCTCCGCCCCGCTAGGCTGCAAACTTTCCTAGGAGGTATGCATTAGGCTTAACAAGAAAATGGACTTTAAGAAATAATAAATGGGATGTAATTATAATAACTGGGCGAGTAACTATGCACCAAACACGTAATTAGTTTAAAAAAATATTATTTTTGGAATTTGAAAATTTTAATTTCATTACTTGTTGCGCGCGCAATATTTTGTTGGATTTTAACGTAATACAACTTTATTTTGAAATTATATTTAACCTGAGTAGAAATTTTGGATAAAAATATTTCAGATCCCATCATAATGTGGGAATTTTTTTTGAATTCTGTTTTGAGCAGTTGTCCGAAATTATTAATCATTGTCCTAGCTCGAAGTTGGGCTATACTTTTAACAAATTGTAAATGGGCTGTAGTAAATTCCATTATAATTAAAAAATGGGTTGTACATTCTTATAAATCGCAAATGGGCTATATGTTCTCTGCCAAATCCGAGCTGGGGCCTACTAAGTTGACGCGTACCAAGGGCTTTGTCTTTCCTCAAAAAAAACCAAGGGCTTTGTCAACTTAGTCAATATAAACGATTCTAGCTGCAGTGATCGTACAATGTCCATCCAACGGCCGTAGTGCTTCTTCAACCTCTGGTCTTCTTGCTCCAACCGCCCAAACCAGCGCCGGTCGTGCCGCATGCTCCTGCCTCCCGTGGCCGGCTGTGCTGCCGCGGAGGCCTCACCGCCCCTACTATTCCCACCGCTGGCCAGGCCCTGCGGCGACGGCAGTCTCACACCGCAGTCGAACCAGTGAACCCTCGTACTCCTCTCCGCACGGGCTTCCACTGCTGTGTCTTCCCCGGCTCCCCGTCGTCCCCTTCCTAGGCGTCGCCGTCGTCCACCGCCGTGGTGCGCTCGGCGCGGCATGGTCAATGTGGTCAAGGAACGACTTCCATCGGACATGGACTGTACGTGGAGAGGCTGACAACTGGGTCCACGGCTGCAGCAAGGAAGTGCCTCCTTATTACGCGGAAAATAATTATTCCTCCACATGACAGCTAGGACCCACCGGACGTGCCACTGTATTTCGTGAAAAAAACATTTCCCCCTGACTGCTGGGACCCACCAGCTACATCTTCACACGCAAGGAAGTGCTTCTGGGCAAAAAGAAAACAATTCGCCCCCTGACTGCTGGGACCCACCAGCTACATCTTCGGATGCAAGGAAGTGTGTGCGGGAAAAAATAAAATGATTCGCCCCCCTGACTGCTAGGACCCACAAGCTACATCTTCGCACGCAAGGAAGTGTGTCCGGGCAAAAAAAAAATGATTCGCCCCCTGACTGCTGGGACCCACCAGCTACATCTTCTTACGTAAGGTAGTGCGTCCGGGCAACAAAAATGATTTGCCCCCCTGACTGCTGGGACCCACCTGCTACATCTTCGCACGCAAGGAAGTGCATCCAAAAAAACGATTCGCCCCCCTGACTGTTGGGACCCACCAGCTACATCTTCGCACACAAGGAAGTGCCTGACAGTCGGGACCCACCTGGTCGAAGTGTACGTAGCGTTGTCATTCTGGTCGCGAACATGTACGTACATATATACTGGTGGATGTAGAGGCACGCACGTGTCGAAGTAGAGGCGCGCACGTAGCATGTACACGTACATACAGCGGCCAGGGTGCAAGAAAGAAAATACGTCCACGTATGTGTACATACGAGCGGGGTCTCGAACACCTACTCGCGCATATATATGTACGGCCAGGGCTCATGTACATTGGATGGGTTGGAACAGAGAAAAAGCGTCGTCGTCGTGTTCATGGGGAGGCAACGAAATGCGTCGTGTTCGTCGGGAGGCAACGTAATGCGTGGCCGTGTTCATCGGGAGGGCTTGGACAGAACAGGCGATGGAAACGAGGCCTGGCGTACCACAGAACGTAGGAAACGGCCTTGTGTTCCACCGGCCACGTTCGAAACGGGATCCTGTTCATCGGGAGGGGTCTGGCGTACCGCAAAACGGAGGAAACGGACCTCCTACGGTCGAAATGGGGGTCCTGTTGATCGGGAGGGGTGTGGCGTACCGCGAAATGGAGGAAACGGACCTCCTACGGTCGAAATGGGGGTCTTGTTGATCGGGAGGGGTGTGGCCTACCACAAAACGGAGGAAATGGACCTCCTACGGTCGAAACGGGGGTCCTGTTGATTGGGAGGGGTGTGGCGTACCGCAAAATGGACGAAACGGACTTGTGTTGAAGCACTACGGTCGAAACGGGGGTCATGTTCGTCGGGAGGGGTGTGGCGTACCGTAAAATGGGACTCCACGGGATACTGTTCATCTCCACCGTCGACCTCCTCCAGCCTCCACGGGCTACCGTCGACCTCCTCCAGCCTCCACAGGCTCCTGTTCATCCAGCCTCCACCGTGCGCTACTCCACCAGCTATTGTTCAACCACCCCTCCACGGGCACCCCTCCACCGTCTACTATTCATCCAACCCTCCACACCACGGGGTCCTGTTCATCCACCCCTCCACGGGCACCCCTCCACCGTCTATTGTTCATCCAGCCCTCCACACCACGGGGGCCTGTTCATCCACCCCTCCACCTTCTACTGTTCATCCAGCCCTCCACACCACGGGGTCCTGTTCATCCAGAGGCAACGACACCGCTCACTGTTCATCCAAACCCCCACAACACTCACTGTTCATCCAATCGATCGGCTTTAGTTAGCAGCAATAGCGAAGGAATCGCTCGATCGGCTTCAGTTAACAGCCATCGATCGATCGCTCGGGTTCAGTAACGCGTAGCCTGCAGTGCAATCGCTCGGGTTCAGTTAGAGCCCAACGCCTCGCTCGGATTCAGTTAGAGCCAATGCCTCGCACACACGCGCATACGTGTACGAGAGAAACGCGCATCGCTCGGCCCCCGAGCTCCCACCGTAACCAGGAACTCCCCGAAATTTTCGTCGCCCTCGCTTCTACCACGGTTTTTTCCATCATGGACGGCCCAAAGAATGTCATGCAGCTGCGTCTCCGGCCCGCCCAGGAAGAAAAGCCCCTTTTCTGTCATAGAAGTAGGAGCCAGCCACATCTATGATGATATCGGGTTTTGTCACAATTATCGTCATAGAAGTGTCATATGTATGACAGGAAAAAAATTCGTTCGGCCTAAAATGTCACGGATGTGTCTTTTTTTGTAGTGATGTCTCTTAGCGATTTACCACTATCGTTTTGGGGTTATGCATTAAAGACAGTTGCATTCAAGTTAAACAGCGCACCATAAAAATCCATCGAGACGACGCCTTATGAACTTTGATTTGGAAAGAAACCAAAGTTGTAATTTCTTAAAGTTTGGGGCTACGATGCATATGTGAAAAAGCTACAACCTGATAAGTTTGAACCCAAATCAGAGAAATGTATCTTCATAGGATACCCAAAAGAAATTGTTGGGTACACCTTCTATCACAGATCTTAAGGCAAGATATTCGTTGCTAAAGATGGATCCTTTCTAGAGAAGGAGTTTTCTCTAAAAAGAAGTGAGTGGGAGGAAAGTAGAACTATGAGGAAGCGATGATGAGCCCAGATTCCACGAAATGGCTTGAGGCCATAAAGTGTGAGATGGGATCCATGTATAAGAACAAAGTGTGGGCTTTGACGGATTTGCCCGATGATCGGCAAGCCATAGAAAATAAATGGATCTTCAAGAGGAAGACGGACGCTGATAGTAGTGTTACTATCTACAAAGATCGACTTGTTGCGAAAGGTTTTCAACAAGTTCAAGGTGTTGACTACTATGAGATTTTCTCAATAGTAGCGATGCTTAAACCTGTCCGAATCATGTGAGCAATTGCCATATTTTATGAAATCTAGCAAATGGATGTCAAAACTACATTCCTTAAATGGATATTTCTTAAAGAAGAGTTGTATATGATGCAACCAGAAGGTTTTTTCGATCCTAAAAGTACTAACAAGGTGTGCAAGCTCCAGCGATCCATCTATGGACTGGTGCAAGCATCTCGGAGTTGGAATATACGCTTTGATGAGTTGATCAAAGCATATAGTTTTATATAGACTTGCGGTGAAGCCTGTATTTACACGAAAGTGAGTGGGAGCACTACAGCCTTTCTGATAAGTATATGTGGATGACATATTATTGATCGGAAATAATGTAGAATTTTCTGTAAAGCATAAAGGAGACTTTGAAAGGAGATTTTTCAAAGAAAGACCTCGGTGAAGCTGCTTACATATTGGGCATCAAGATCCATAGAGATAGATCAAGATGTTTGATAAAGTTTTTTCAATGAGTATATACCTTGACAAGTTTTTGAAAGAGTTCAATATGGATAAGTCAAAGGAGTTCTTGCCTGTATTTGTAACATCCCAAATTTTCAATTTGGAATGTTATACATAGGTCATCATTGCATATCATATTTTATTGCATTTTGGTGGATCCTAGAAATTCTAAGCAACTCAAGGACCCACATAGAGAGTTGGGGATTTCGTTTATTTTCATATTAGAATTTTCTCAAATATTGAAAAGAGGATCATTTTGGTTTTAATCATTTTTGTCTCCTAATATTTCCAATATTAAAATAAAAGAGAGAGGATAAAATTACTTCTCCAAAATAAAAGAAATATTGGAGGAAAAATGTTAAAATCAAATAAGAATTTTATTTGGACTTTTATTGCTATTTTATTTGAATTACGAAAAGAAATGCGTTTTTCAAAATTGCATTAGTAGCCCAAATAAATGTTCACTTTGTCCGCACTATTATTAGAGGACCATGAAAATTTATTTTAGGATTTTTGGACTCCATTTAGTATTTCTTTTATTTGTTTTTCCGCGTTAGTTTTTTTTTAAACGCACCGACCTAATGGCCCGTGCCTGACCCGGACACCGCCCGACCGACCTTTATAGGGCGAGGCCCGACCCCGCCGCCAGCCCAAGCCGCCCCGCCAAACCCTAGCGCCGCCGCCGCCGCGTGACGCCGCCGCCTCCCCGTCGCGCCGTCGATCGCCCCGCCCGCCACCAACTGCTTGCCCGTCGGAGCCGCCACCGCCGCCACCCGATCCCGCCGCCGCCGCCACTCACCAGAGGTAGAAACCGCCGCCGCCGCCGTTTCAGTTTTTCTCAGAAAACCAATCGGTTTTTTTATAAACCTAGATCTAGTTTTTTAGATCGGTTTGGTTTTTTCGGTTTAGTTATTTAGCAGACGTTCATCCGTACGTTCATTTTAATGAACGTTGTTCGTCAGTTAGACACAGACAGTGAACGTTCGTTCGTTAGCCTATTCGTCTTGTTTTATTTTCCAGGGTTTTTCTGCAATTATTTTCGATCGCGATTTCTGCCCTCATCTTCGATATAGTTTATCTTTTCGTTGCTTATCCAAATCAGATGAAACAAGTGCCTAGATCTTCGTCTCGAAGCCCTCTTTCTGTTTAACCAACTTGAATAAGATTTTGGTACTATAAAATTTGACTTTAGTCCAGATTAGTAAACGAATCTTGTTTCTTTCGTAGTTTGAGTTTCGTTGCTCCGTTTGATTTGATTCTTTTTGCAAACTTGAGTTCTTCAATTGAACTTTCTGGTTGGATCTTCTTATTTGAGTTTTACCTGTGCTTCTAGTTGAGTGCTTATGTATGTTATTGTTTGTTTGCGATAGAATTCCCGGAGTGCGAAGCGTGGTACTACGAGTCTCTAGGTTTTGCGGATCATCGGCAAGGCAAGTAATACTTTGATCATATCCTTTATTTACCTAGTTTTATGCATTAGTCTCAATCCTCAAATATTGCATGGTTAGGATCTGAATAACATGTGGGTTTGGGAAGTAGATGATGAGGTAGAAGCTATTGCCCTTTTATTATCAAACCTTCGGGAGTTACTTCTACGTTATGCTCAGGATTGCTATGTTATGCTCATAGATGTGGTTTGGGTGAGTGTATCCATGACAAATGTGAGTATTGTTACTTAATGGTTAACTTAAGGTGGCTACTTAAATACACATTTGGGTGGATTGGTTGAGGCACCCTGGAGTACCCAGTGGTTGTCAGGGGCACCTGGAGAATCCAGTATTGTCCTAGGATATCCAGGAGTACTTGTGTGATCATCCTACGAATCGCCACCCGGGCTCAAAGGGATCATAAGATATTTCATGCTAGAAACTTCCGTGTGCAACCAAAAGCTATTATGGGATCTAGCATAGTTTATTAGGTTGCATGGCCTCTTTCAGTGGTGGGCTGGCAGATGTAGGGGAAAGTAGGTGTAACTGTCCATCCAGAGTAAAGAGTTAATGTTTCTAAAAGACTGTGTCTCGGTCATCTGTTTCTCAAACACCATGTAGTGCGAGAAATCCAACGGAGGAGATCGAGTCTTGTGGGTAAAAGTGCGCAAACCTCTGCAGAGTGTACAAACTAATCATGGTTAGCCGTGTCCCCGGTTATGGACATCTTGAGTATCTGGTTCTTGGATTATCATGTTGATCTCATCACTCTAAATTAATTTATTGGGTTAATTGATATTGCTTAATTGGGATTGAGTTGGAGGAACCTTCTGAATGTTTAACAAACACCATGACAGTTAAATGAAATTTATTCCTTTGATGTAGGAAAAAATTGGCTTTATGCAAAAATAGTAACCATAGAGCTTTCCACCAGCCTTATATGCATGTAGTGATAGCATTTATTCTGTTCATTACTCTATGTGTTACATTTCCAGCATATTCCATGTGATGACCCATTTCGGGCTGCAACATATCATGTTGCAGACTTTTCAGACGACGAGTAAGGTGCCATAGGTCGTGGTCGTTCACTCAGCTATGCCGTTGGAGTTGATGGACTCACTTTATCTTCCAAGCCTTCCGCTGTTATCTTATTTAGATGTCCTTAAGCCATATTATTGTAATAAGTTCTCTTTTGAGACATTCGATGTAATAATTGTGTGATGGAAACTCTGTTATAAATCCTCAAGTATTGTGCATGTCATCATTACTGATCCAGGGATGACACTGATGCATAGGGACCAGACTGTTTGTGTTCTGGTCGCTACAATATGGTATCAGAGCCCACGCTGACTGTAGGACACGACCACTAAGCTAAAACCATAGGTCACTCTTCTCTACTCATTTCTGACTTCTCTCCCTTTTCCACACAATAGGATGGCGGACTCATGGAACAAGTTTACACAACCGGATGAAGATACACCTTTTGGACGACACATGAAGGAAGTTACTAGGTACCTGAACATTGGAATACCAACCTTCATCGGGACCTACATTGCCACTTTACCAGGAGAGGAGCGTTGGATGATTCGAGTTCAAGTTCCAGGAAGGACTTTCATGCCAGTCACTGGGCCCATAGAGTTTTTCTTTGATGCACCAACCTGGAGTCTAGGAAAGAGCATGGCAGCCCATGTCGCCATGGGACGCATTGGAGAAGTTTACCACAAGGATCTTAAGGATACTATTTACCAGATATGTGGGCGCCGAGATGAGCAATGAGAGATGATCAGCACCAGGAGAGACAGGTCCATTGCAGCTTTCATCCAGGAGTTAAACCAGCACATTCGTCGCCCGGAGAACGAGATGTGTGCAGGTATGATAGATCTGAAGAAGGCAATGACTAGGATTTCGGATCTGGAGGAAGAAGTCAAGTCTACACGTGATGGATATGAGGAGGAAATGACGATACTAGTGGAGAAGAACGACGACCTGACGAGGAAGCTAGGAGTATTCATGGGAGACCCCGCGCCAGGAGGAGATGACGATGATTCGAAGGACATTCGTTCACAGGACTACATCATCATCAACGATACCGACTCAGACCCCGATGACAGTGATGATGACTATGTTGATGAAGCTGGAGCGGATATCATGGAGTCTTCCACCGATTAAAACTTCTAGTTGACCACCATAACACTAGTAGTATTCCCCCATGTAAATAGTGTAGTCCGATCACTTTTATAACGATAGTTAGACCGATTGTAAGCCCTTGTGTGAATTGATTGAAGTGATATATTTGTGTTTGTCTTATGTGCATATCAGTAGTGTTTCCCCTTTAGACCTCATTCTATTCTGTTTTCTCACCTTTTCTAAACCCATCAGATGCCTCCGAGATGTGACAATGGATTTGCTTTCCCACCGGAGCTCACTCAGTTGATCCAGCAGCAGAACACCTTGATGCAGCTACTAGTCTAGAATCAGAACCAAGGGAACAACAACAACCCCCCCCCCCCACCACCACATGTTGATCACTTAGCCCATTTTCTAAGGCTAAATCCGCTGGTGTTCTCTAGTAGCACCGAGCCGATTGTTGCAGATGATTGGCTCCGCAAGATTGCAAGGGAGCTGACCACTGCAGGATGCACAGATCAGAGAGAGTGCATTTTGCTGCACATCAGCTTGATGGACCCGCAGCATCATGGTGGGAGAATTTCACAGCCACTTACCCCATTGACACTGTTACATTGGACCAGTTTCAGCAGGCTTTTTGCACTGCCCATGTTTCAGCAGGAGCTATGAACATGAAGAAGTGCTAGTTTCGCAACTTGCGCCAAGGGGGACACACAGTGGGCCAGTATGTGGATGAGTTTAGTAAGTTAGCACGTTATGCCCCTGATGACGTAGCTACAGATGCTGCTAAGAAGGAGAAGCTTCTGGAAGGATTGAATGATGAGTTGAGCATGCATTTGATGGTGGAAACCTTCAACAACTACCAGGAGTTGGTCGACAGAGCTCTCATGATTGAAGGGAGGCAACAGCAGATAGACAACCGCAAGAGGAAGTATGGACAAGGGAAGTACAATTCAGGAGCTCAACAGAGGGCTCATTTTACCCTGAACTCGGGAGGACACATTCAGCATAACCATGGAGGCCATAATTCCAATGGAGGCTATTCGCATAATCATAGTGGCCCCAAGAATGGGAATGGGAATGGAGGAAGCAACGGACAGAACCAATCCGACCCAACAACGCCCGCCAAGAAGGATCTTGGTCAAATTACTTGTTTCAAGTGCGGGAAGAATGGACATTACGCCACGGAGTGTTCTGAAGTAAAGAATGGTAATTGCAATGGAAGCTCTGGGAAGAAGCCCAACCCTTTCAACAGGGGACAAGTGAACCACGTTAGCGTGGAGGAGGTTGAAGAGCAGCCAGATGCAATTATAGGTAAGTTTTGGTTAAGTCATTTACTGCAATCGTCCTTTTTGATACTAGTGCATCGCATTCATACATATCAAGGGGATTTATGAATAAGTATAAGTTGCCCACCAAAGTTCTTATGACACCTATGTTAGTAAGCTCGCCAGGAGCGGAGCATATGGCAAGCCAAGGATGTTTTCAGATGCCATTGACCATAGGTAGGCATGTTTTCCCCTTAGATGTGATAATTTTGGAGTCACAAGGGTTGGATATGATTTTGGGTATGGATTGGCTATCGATGTACGGAGGAAACATCAATTGCGCCAGTAAGTCCATTATGCTTACCACCCTATAAGGCAGAAGGATCAAGTATGTATCCCGGCATGTGCCGAAGAGGATTCAAGTGAATTCCTTATCAGGAGTTGTACAGGAGAAAGTACCACTGGTGAAGGAATTTCCCTGATGTATTTCCAGAAGAGTTGCCAGGCATGCCACCGGATAGAGACATTGAGTTTTTGATTGAGCTTTTGCCAGGCACCGAGCCAATATCAAAGAGACCGTGTTGGATGCCCGCAAAGGATTTGGAGGAAATTAAGAATCAGATTAAGGAGTTACTGGAGAAAGGTTACATTCAACCAAGTTCATCACCTTGGGGAGCCCCAGTACTTCTAGTGGAGAAGAAGGATGGATCATTAAGGATGGTTGTTGATTATCGTGCGTTGAATGAAGTGACGATCAAGAACAAGTACCCACTTCCGTTGATCAATGATTTGTTTGACCAGTTGCAAGGAGCTAAAGTATTTTCCAAGATCAATCTACGATCAGGATACCACCAGAAGATTCGAGAGCAGGATATACCTAAGACAGCTTTTACCACAAGGTACGGGCTATATGAGTATACCGTTATGTCATTTGGTCTTACTAACGCGCCTGCCTATTTCATGAACATGATGAACAAAGTGTTTATGGAGTTTTTGGATAAGTTCTCCGTAGTGTTCATTGATGATATATTGGTCTACTCGAAGATTGAAGAGGAGCATAAGGAGCATTTGCATTTGGTTCTCGAGAAGCTCAGGGAACATCAATTATATGCCAAGTTCAGCATGTGTGAGTTTTGGTTGAAGGAAGTTGGATTCCTCGAACATGTTATATCCGGAGGAGGAATAGCAGTAGACCCCACCAAGGTCGCTTTTGTGACTAAATGGGTGGCACCCACGTCAGTTGGAGAGATCCGGAGTTTTCTTGGACTCGCAGGATATTATCGGAGGTTCATTGAGAATTTCTCCAGGATTGCAAAGCCAATGACAGAGTTGTTAAAGAAGGACACCAAGTTCAAATGGACCGAGGAGTGTGAAGCCAGTTTTCGGGAGCTGAAGAAACATTTGGTTACAGCCCTAGTATTGATTCTTCCAGATCAACGAAAGGATTATCAAGTGTATTGCGACGCTTCTCGTCGAGGACTTGGAGCAGTGCTTATGCAGGAAGGAAGAGTTGTTTCATATGCCTCACGATAGCTTAAACCTCATGAGCAAAATTATGCTACACACGATTTGGAGTTAGCAGCCGTAGTGCATGCATTGTAGACATGGAGACATTTTCTCATCGGAAACCATTGTGAAGTATACATGGATCACAAGAGCTTGAAATATATCTTCACGCAGAAGGACTGGAATCTCAGGCAAAGGAGATGGTTGGAGCTCATTAAGGATTATGATATGAAGTTGCACTACCATCCCAAAAAGGCTAATGTAGTAGCTGATGCCTTGAGTCGCAAGAGTTATGTTAATACGCTTATGACCGGAGGATTACCCAAGGAGTTAGCAGAAGATCTTCGCGAGCTATGTTTGGAAATAGTTCCGAGAGGTTATGTAGCAACATTGGAAATCCATTCTACTTTGATGGATAAGATCAGAGAATCCCAGAAGACTGACAAGGAGATTGCCGAGATAAAAGAAAGGATGAGCAAAGGGAAGGCTAAAGGATTTCGTGAGGATGAGCATGATACTTTATGGTTTGAGGATCGTGTGTACGTGCCTAATGACCCCGAGATCACGAAGTTTATTCTGCAGGAGGCCCATGATTCGGTATTCGATTCACCCAGGAAACACCAAGATGTATCTGGATTTGAAGGAAAGTTTCTGGTGGACAGGTATGAAGAAGGATATTGCGGAGTATGTAGCAGTATGTGATGTATGTCAGAGAGTGAAGGCAGAGCATCAGAAGCCAGCAGGATTGCTACAACCATTGCCAATACCCGAATGGATGTGGGACAAGCCTGGCATGGATTTTATCGCGGAATTGCCCAGGACTCGTTCATGCTATGACTCGATATGGGTTGTAGTCGATCGGTTGACGAAGGTAGCTCATTTCATTCCTGTGAAGACTACCTATATGAGTGCTAAGCTGGCAAAGATATATATGACCAGGATCGTATGTCTGCATGGAGTTTCGAGGACCATTGTATCATATAGAGGAATCCAGTTTACCTCAAAGTTTTGGAATCAGTTGCATAAGACCTTGGGTACTAGGCTAGAGTTCAGTACAGCTTTTCATCCACAGACAGATGGACAAACCGAGAGAGTCAATCAGATTCTGGAGGACATCTTGAGAGCTTGTGCACTAGATTATGGATCTAGTTGGGATGACAATTTGCTGTATGCAGAGTTCTCTTATAACAACAGCTATCAAGCCAGTTTGAAAATGGCCCCTTTCGAAGCTTTGTATACCGTTGCTATGGGATGAAGTTGGAGACCGTCAGTTGTTTGGACCAGATTTGATTAAGGAGTCTGAAGAGAAAGTTAAACTGATTCGCGACAGACTCAAGGTAGCCCAGTCCAGACAGAAGAGTTATGCGGATTCTAAACGCAAGGAGACCGTTTATGAAGTCGGAGACAGAGTATACCTTCGGGCATCCCAACTTCGAGGACTTAAGCATTTTGGAGTTAAGGGAAAGTTAGCACCAAGTTTTGTGGGACCATACAAAGTTTTGGAACGTATGGGAGAGGTTGCTTATAAGCCGGAACTGCCAGAAGGATTGTTAGGAGTTCACGATATGTTTCACGTTTCCAAGTTGAAGAAGTGCCATGCAGAGATGGCCGATATTCCTTTGAGAGATACAGTGCCACTGGAAGCGATTCAGCTGGATAGTGATTTGACCTACGAGGAGAAACCAGTGAAGATGCTTGAGTTTGTGAGCCGAGTCACACGCAACAAGTTTATCAAGTTCTGCAAAGTTCAGTGGAGCCACGATACCGAGGATGAAGCCACCTGGGAATGAGAGGAAGACCTATGGAAGGACCACCCGCACCTATTTTCTAGCCAACATGAATCTCGAGGGCGAGATTCATCTTAATGGGGGTAGGTTTGTAACATCCCGAATTTTCAATTTGGAATGGTATACATAGGTCATCATTGCATATCATATTTTATTGCATTTTGGTTGATCCTAGAAATTTAAAGCAACTCAAGGACCCATGGAGAGAGTTGGGGATTTCGTTTATTTTCATATTTGAATTTCCTCAAATATTGAAAAGAGGATCATTTTGGTTTTAATCATTTTTGTCTCCAAATATTTCCAATATTAAAATAAAAGAGAGGGGATAAAATGACTTCTCCAAAATAAAAGAAATATTGGAGGAAAAATGTTAAAATCAAATAAGAATTTTATTTGGACTTTTATTGCTATTTTATTTGAATTAGGAAAAAATGCATTTTTCAAAATTGCATTAGTAGCCCAAATAAATGTTCACTTTGTCAGCATATTATTAAAGGACCGCGAAAATTTATTTCAGGATTTTTGGAATCCGTTTAATATTTCTTTATTTGTTTTTCTGCGTTAGTATTTTTTCTAAAAACGCATCGACCTAACGGGCCGTGCCTGACCCGGACACCGGCCGGCCGGCCTTTATAGGGCGAGGCCCGACCCCGCCACCGGAGTCACCACCACCGCCACCCGATCCCGCCGCCGCTGCCACTCGCCGGAGGTAGAAACTGCCGCCGTCTCCGTTTCATTTTTTCTCGGAAAACTGATCGGTTTTTTTAGAAACCTAGATCTAGTTTTTTTAGATCGGTTCGGTTTTTTCAGTTTAGTTATTTAACAGACGTTCGTCCGTACGTTCGTTTTAACGAACGTTGTTCACCAGTTAGTCGTAGACAGTGAACGTTCATTCATTAGCCTGTTCGTCTTGTTTTATTTTCCAGGGTTTTTCTGCGATTATTTTCGATCGCGATTTCTGCACTGATATTCGATCTAGTTTATCTTTTTGCTCGTTTGTCCAAATCAGATGAAACAAGCGCATAGATCTTTGTCTAGAAGCCCTCTTTCTGTTTAACCAACTGGAACAATAATTTGGTACTATAAAATTTGACTTTAGTCCAGATTAGTAAACGAATCTTGTTTCTTTCGTAGTTTGAGTTTCGTTGCTCCGCTTGATTTGATTCTTTTTGCAAACCGGAGATCTTCAGTTGAACTTTCTGGTTAGATCTTATTATTTGAGTTTCACCCGTTCTTCTATTTGAGTGCTTATGTATGTTATTGTCTGTTTGCGATAGAATTCCCGGAGTGCGAAGCGTGCTACTACGAGTCTCTAGGTTTTGCGGATCATCAGCAAGGCAAGTAACACTTTGATCATATCCCTTATTTACCCAGTTTTATGCATTAGTATCTATCCTCAAATATTGCATGGTTAGGATCTGAATAACATGTGGGTTTGGGAAGTAGATGATGAGGTAGAACCTATTGCTCTTTTATTATCAAACCTTTGGGAGTTACTTCTACGTTATGCTTAGGATTGTTATGCTATGCTCGTAGATGTGGTTTGAGTGAGTGTATCCATGACAGATGTGAGTATTTTTAATTAATGGTTAACTTAAGGTGGCTACTTAAATACACATCTGGTTCGATTGGTTGACGCACCCTGGAGTACCTAGTGGTTGTCAGGGGCACCTTTAGAATCCAGTGTTGTCCTAGGATATCCCGGAGTACCTGTGTGATCATCCTATGGTTCGCCACCCAGGATCAAAGGGATCATAAGATATTTCATGCTAGAAACTTCCGTGTGCAGCCAAAAGTTGTTATGGGCTCTAGCATAGTCGATTAGGTTGCATGACTCTTTCAGTGGTGGGCTAGCAGATGTAGGGGAAAGTAGGTGTAACTGTCCACCCAAAGTAAAAAGTTAATGTTTCTAAAAGACTGTGTCTCGGTCATCCAGTTTTCAAACACCATGTAGTGCGAGAAATCGAACAGAGGAGATCGAGTCTTGCGGGGAAAAGTGCGCAAACCTGTGCAGAGTTTACAAACTAATCATGGTTAGCCGTGTCCCCGGTTATGGACATCTTGAGTATTTGGTTCTTGGATTATCATGTTGATCTCATCACTCTAAATTAATTTTTTGGGTTAATTGATATTGCTTAACTGGGATTGAGTTGGAGGAACCTTCTCAATGTTTAACAACCACCATGACAGTTAAATGAAATTTATTCCTTTGATGTAGGGAAAAAATGGATTTATGCAAAAACAGTAACCATAGAGCTTTCCACCAGCCATATATGCATGTAGTGATAGCATTTATTCTGTTAATTACTCTATGTGTTACATTGCCAGGATATTCCATGTGCTGGCCCATTTCGGGCTGCAAAATATCATGTTGCTGACTTTTCAGACGACGAGTAAGGTGCCATAGGTCATTGTCGTTCACTCAACTATGTCGTTGGAGTTGATGGACTCACTTTATCTTCCAAGCCTTCCGCTGTTATCTTATTTAGATGGCCTTAAGCTATATTGTTGTAATAAGTTCTCTTTTGAGACATTCGATGTAATAAGTGTGTGATTGAAACTCTGTTATAAATCCGCAAGTACTGTGCATGTCCGCATTATCGATCCAGGGATGACACTTGTGCACAGAGACTAGACTGTTTGAAGTCTGGTCGCTACAAGATGGTATCAGAGCCCACACTGACTGTAGGTCACAACCACTAAGCTAAAACCATAGATCACTCTTCTCTACTCATTTCTGACTCCTCTCATTTTCCACACTATAGGATGGCAGACTCAAGGAACAAGTTTACACAACCGGATGAAGATACACCTTTTGGACGACACTTGAAGGAAGTTACTAGGTACCTGAACATTGGAATACCAAGCTTCACCGGGACCTACATCACCACTTTACTAGAAGAGGAGCGTTGGATGATTCGAGTTCAAGTTCCGGGAAGGACTTTCATGCCAGTCACTGAGCATATAGAGTTTTCCGTTGATGCACCAACCTGGAGTCTACGAAAGAGCATGGCAGCCCACATCACCATGGGATGCATTGGAGAAGTTTACTACAAGGATCTTAAGGATACTATTTACCAGATATGTGGGCGCTGAGATGAGAAATGGTAGATGATCAGCACTAGGAGAGACAGGTCCATTGCAGCTTTCATCCAGGAGTTAAACCAGCACATTCGCCGCCAGGAGAACCAGATATGCGCAGGTATGATAGATCTGAAGAAGGCAATGACCAAGATTTCAGAGCTGGAGGAAGAACTCAAGTCTACACGCGATGGATATGAGGAGGAAATGACGATACTAGTGGAGAAGAATGATGACCTGACGAGGAAGCTAGGAGTATTCGTGGGAGACCCCGCGCCTGGAGGAGATGACGATGATTCCAGGGACATTCGTTCGGCGGACTACATCATCATCGATGATACCGACTCAGACCCCAACGACAGTGATGATTACTATGTTGATGAAGTTGGAGCGGATATCGTGGAGTCTTCCACCGATTAAAACTTCTAGTCGACCACCGATTAAAACTTCTATATTGACGAAGCTGGTGTGCCAGTTTCCTTTTTGGTGCAAGGGAGGCAAGCCACAGGCACGAAGTCCCGAGGAATCAGCCAAAGGTTTCCATTCCAGTGCAACAAGATGAAGACTGCCAGGACAGCTGGACAGAGGTCATCACCGAGCCCACTGCAGCATCACGACCAAAGGCTTTTCGTAGGCGAAGACCACTTTAGTCAGGATAGAATGTACTACTTGTCCCCTTTCAAATCTAGCCGGTGTGGGATCCCTTCCCGCCAACATTTGGGAAGAGGACCAAGGCCACTATAAATAGGACTTAACCACCACCATAGAGGGGCATCTAGTTCAGTTCGGGGGGAAGAGATCCACTCTCACCCGACCACCTCACCAGCTCTCTTGAGCTCAAGAATACCTCACCTCCTGAGGTTAGTTCATCCACTGTACCAGTTCATCCTCAGCCCTTCGAGGCAATCCACCAAAATGCTGGAGTAGGGTATTACACCGCAAGGTGGCCCGAACCAAGATAAACTGTTGTGTCTCTTTGTCTCTCTGAGCCCGACGCGCTAGGCTTAGGAGGATTGCGAGTAGGCAGGCTGGGTAGGTTGAGATCTCCACATGCACCCTAGAGTTCGAACCTTTCAAGGGTTTGTGGAACCTGTAATCCGGCATTTGGCGCGCCAGGTAGGGGTGCATCGGGGATCCTCTTCTCTGTCCGTCAAATCGCGCCATCGGCTTCAATGGCGGGCGCTTCTCCACCGACTCGACCGATGCGCACCTTCGAAGAGGCGCTGGGGCTGCGCCCTTTCGCCCCCTCCCTGCGGTAGGTGGAATGGCCGCCCTAGTTCAAGCCCAAGATGCCGCCACATTACGAAGGCGTACGAGGAGGCAGTATGGGCGGCCGGCGGAGACAATAAAGTGAAGCCCAACTGGCTCCCCATGGCCCTTGTAGGAGCGCTGCACACCTGGCTACTCCACCTGCCAAAGTCCTCTGTGGCCTCTTGGGAAGAGCTGAGTAGCCTCTTCATCGCACACTTCACGACACCAACGCCTCCTATCGTTGCAGCCCTCTTAGGCGGCTTGCAGGAACCGCCTTCTGATCGACATATCAAGCAATTATACCGTCAAGTAAGCGCTGGCCAGGTAAGTTCGGGGGCTCCTCTGGGTTAGGCAGCGCTGAAGGCCGACCTTGCCTTCGGCCCGGAAGAACATCCAGCGACCACGGTAGGAGCAGGAGCGCTCCCAATGCTCTACACCCCCACCATCTGCAACGTGGTGATCACCCGAACCCTCGTCGATGGCGGAGCCGACCTCAACATGCTCTCCCTGGAGGCGTTCAGCCTGCTGCACATGCCTCCCGTCCGGCTCCGCCCCACCAAGCCCTTCTCAGGGGTCGGCGGCGGCTTCACCCGTCCCCTGGGGCAGATCCATCTCCCTGTCACCTTCGGGACCCGCGACAACTACCGCACCGAGCTCATCGACTTCGACATTGCCTGGATCGACATGCCATATAATGCCATCCTTGGATATCCCGCCTTGGCCAAGTTCATGGCGGCAACTCACCCAACTTACAACCTCATGAAGATGCCTGGTAGCAACGATGTCCTCACGGTGGCAGGGGACACCAAAGACGCGGTGCAGGCCCTCAAGCTCGCCTTTAGGTCTGCGGCATCTGTGCTGCCTTGTGAGAAGGGGCGTCCTGGGGCCTCGGAAGCAGCACTGGCCAAGAAGAAGCAGCCATTCTCCCAAGACCAAGCTAAAACGAAGCAAGTGCTGGTCAGTGAGGAGAGGACGACCAGCGCCACCTTCACCATAGGAGCTGGCCTCCCTCAGACTAGGAGAAAGGCGTTGGTTGACTTCTTGAGCACCAACAAGGACGTATTCGCTTGGGAGCCCAAAGACCTGGCTGGGGTCCCAAGGGGAATAATCGAGAACCACCTGAAGGTATACCCAAACGTGCAGCCGGTGAAGCATAAGGCCCGTCGCCACTCCAGCAAGAAGCAAGCATTTATCGTCCAAGAAACCCGCAAGCTGCAGGACGCTGGGGTTATCAAGGAAGTACGACACCCAGAGTGGCTGACAAACCCCGTTGTCGTCCCCGAGAAAGGAGGGAAGGAACGCATGTGTGTCGACTTCACCAACCTCAACAAGGCTTGACCTCAATATCCCTTTCTGCTTCCTCGCATCGACCAGATCGTGGACTCCACCGCCGAGTGCAACCTGTTGTGCTTTTTGGACGCCTTCTCAGGCTACCACCAGATCAAGATGGTCGTGCAAGATGTGGAGAAGATAGCATTCCTGACTCCCTGTAGAGTATACTGCTACACCTGCATGCCCTTCGGTCCACGCAATGCTGGGGCTACCTTCCAATGGCTGATGCATATCACCCTGGGCACGCAGCTCGGGAGAAACGCGGAGGCCTATGTTGATGACATAGTAGTGAAGTCTCGGGAGGCTGGGACCCTGATAGGAGACGTTTGCCAGCTTGCGCAAGGTGGACCTGCGGCTCAATTCCAAGAAGTGTGTATTTGGGGTCCCCTCTGGCAAGCTGCTGGGCTTCCTGGTGTCACACAGAAGGATCGAGGCAAATCTAGAGAAGGTCGAGGTGATAGAGGACATGAGCCCCACGCAGACCCTGAAGGTAATGCAGAAGCTGGCGGGCTGCGTGACCTCGCTAGGGCATTTCATCTCCAAGTTGGGGGAGCGCGCCCTCCCGTTCTTCAAGCTGATGAAAAAGAAGGAGCCGATCGAATGGACCCCTGAGGCAGATGGAGCCTTTCAAGACCTCAAGAGATACCTGACCAGTCTACCAGTGATGGTGGCGCCACGCCCTCTTGAGCCCTTGGTGCTCTACTTGGCAGCCACCAATCACTCAGCCAGCGCCGCTCTGGTGGTGCTAAGGAAGGAGCGCCCGTCCAAGGGCCCTCGGCAGGGCACTCAACCACCAAGCAAAGCGTAGCATCCTCAGGACACCGCACCCGGGGCCTCGGCCGACCCAGCGGTCGACATTCCTCCCGAGGCCGCGATTGACCCCTCAGCTGAGCGGGCTCCTGAGGACGGTTCTCGCGAGACCGTCGAAGGCTCGCGTGCTCAATAAGAACAAGACTCCACCGGTGCCTCTCCCCTCGTCGAGCACCCTGTCTAATTCGTCAGCACGGTGCTGAGGGAGGCACGGGCTCATTACCCCATGCCTCAAAAACTCTTGCTCGTGCTCCTCGTCGCCTCCCAAAAGCTGCGGCACTACTTCCAAGGCCACCCTATCAAAGTCATTTTGGCATACCCGTAGGAGAGGGTGCTCCAGAGCCCAAACACCATTGAGCGAGTTGTAGAATGGAACATCAAGCTTCAGGCATTCTATCTCGAGTTCAGCACCACCAGGATCATCAAGGGTGCGGCCCTCACTAACTTCTTGGCTGAGTGGACTAACATCCCTGACCACGGGGCGAGCGAGGACTGCTCCCTCTTACCTGGGGACGAAGAGCCAGACGAGTGGATCATGTACTTTGACAGAGGCATTCGCGCGACAAGGCGCAGGAGCAGGGGTTGTCCTCATCTCACCCGCCAAGGACAAGTTCTACTACATGATACAACTCTGTTTCTAGTAGGGCGAGAAGGTCTCCAACAACATCACGGAATTCGAGGGCCTTCTCATAGGCCTCAGGGCCGCGGCGGCGCAGGGGATGAAGCGCCTCACCATAAAGGGCGATTCCCAGCTCCTCGTCAACTTCTCCAACAAGGAATACACTCCCAAGGACGAGCACATGGAGGCATACCTAGAAGAAGTACGCAACATGGAGAAGTGGTTCTTGGGCTGGAACTACAACGCGTGCCGCGAGGGACGAACAAAGAGAGCCTCCTGAAGGCTCCCCCAGGAGCATGGGGTGTTTGAGGAACGGCTCTTCAAGCCATCTGCGGCTCCCCCCACACCGACTCCAGCACCTCCTCAGGAGGATCTACCTCAGGCGCCTGTGACTGGTGCCCCAGCATGCGGCCATCCCTCAGGGGCCCGCCTACTTCTTGCGCTCGAGCCTTGGGAGGGGTGCTGGACTGAGGAGTTCAAGGCGTACCTGCTTCAGGGGATCCTGCCAGAGAAGGAGGAGGATAATGAGCGCGTGGCTCATCAGGCCACCGCGTACTGCATCCAAGATGGTGAGTTATACCGCAAAAGGCCCAATGACATTTCGTTGCGATGCATCTTCAGGGAGGAGGGACTTGAGCTGCTAGTGGACATACATGGTGGGGACAGCGGGCATTATTCCTCATCACGCACTCTAGTGGGCAAGGCGTTCCACAACGGCTACTGGCCCACTGCGATCAACGACGCCACAGAGCTGGTGCATTCCTACTAAGCATGCCAGTTCCCTGCCAAGCAAATTCACCAGCCTGCACAGGGCCTCCAAACAATCCCGCTCACATGGCCGTTCGCAGTCTGGGGGCTCGATGTCGGTGTCAAAACCGGCGGATCTCGGGTAGGGGGTCCCGAACTGTGCGTCTAGGCGGATGGTAACAGGAGACAAGGGACACGATGTTTTTACCCAGGTTCGGCCCTCTCGATGGAGATAAAACCCTACTGCTGTTTGATTAATATTGATGATATGGGTAGTACAAGAGTAGATCTACCACGAGATCAGAGAGGCCAAACCCTAGAAGCTAGCCTATGGTATGATTGTTTTTCGTCCTACGGACTAAAACCCTCCGGTTTATATAGACACCGGAGAGGGCTAGGGTTACACAGATTCGGTTACAATGGGAGGAGATCTACACATCCGTATCGCCAAGCTTGCCTTCCACGCCAAGGAAAGTCCCATACGGACATGGGACGAAGTCTTCAATCTTGTATCTTCGTAGTCCACGAGTCCGGCCAAAGGTTATAGTCCGGTCATCCGGACACCCCTAATCCAGGACTCCCTCAGTAGCCCCTGAACCAGGCTTCAATGATGACGAGTCCGGCGTGCAGATTGCCTTCGGCATGGCAAGGCGGGTTCCTCCTCCGAATACTTCATAGACGATTTTGAACACAAGGATAGTGTCCGGCTCTGCAAAATAAGTTCCACATACCACTGTAGAGAGAATAATATTTGTACAAATCTAATCTGCTGACGTATTCCACAGCGTGACATCACGCCACGGCCAAGCCTTTATTCGAATCATTTTATTGTCCCACCTCAGTGCGTTTAGCGAGGTGGTTTCATTGGCACGTCTTGTCAAAGTAGAGATGGTGTCCCCTTATTCTGGGATTCTCATCAATACGGGCATGGGTAACCCAACCGTGCCATTAATCATGGCGCTTGGGAGATAAGCGAGTTTTACCAGGCTGGTGGGGGCACATAGTTTTGTCCGCCCATATAAGGGGATAAGGATCCACCTTTTTCATCTACGCCTTCTTCCTCCTTCGCTTATCCATTTCCGCGCACTCGAGCTCCAGCGCCCAAGTCCGCACTTCCCACCTCAACCTTCTCCAGCCATGTCCGGTGCGGGAGGCAGGTGGATGGCCTCCTCCGTCACGGAGGGGCACATCAAAAAGTTGAGGAAAGCCGGATACTTGTCCAATGACGTTGCGCACCGGCTCCCAGACGAGGGGCAGCTCATCCCCACCCCAGGCCCCATGAGAGGGTGGTGTTCCTCCCCCATTTCCTCCGCGGACTGGGCTTCCCACTCCACCCATTTTTCCAGGGGCTCATGTTCTACTACGGCCTGGATTTCCACGATCTGGCCCCGAACTTCATCCTCAACATCTCGACGTTTATCGTCGTGTGTGAGGCCTTCCTCTGCATCAAGCCCCACTTCGGCTTATGGCTGAAGATCTCTAATGTCAAGACGAAGGTAGTGGGCAGCCAGCAAGCGGAGTGCGGAGGCGCCATGGTGGGCAAGATGCCCAACGTCATATGGCTCGAGGGCTCCTTTGTGGAAACCATCAAAGGGTGGCAATCGGGGTGGTTTTACATCACCGAGCCGCGTGACCCTGAATGGGAAGCGGCCCCCGAATTCCAATCTGGCATCCCCACATGGCTCACCTCCTGGAAAGAGACGGGCCTGTCGTGGGGTAATTCGGGAGAGCTGACCGGACTCCAAACCTGCGTCCAAAACTTGGTGGACAAGAAGGTTAAACTTGTCAACATAGTCAAGGTCATGCTCCTCCGCCGGATCCTCCCGTGTCAACGACGGGCTTTTAACCTGTGGGAGTTCGACCCAGCCCAGCACCAAACTTTGTCCAGGCTCTTTGACACAATGCACGAGGATGCCTGGAAGGTGCTATTCAAGGGCGCCGAGGTTCCCCCTCCCATTACCGAGGATCATGGATTCAGCACGAAGCACCAAGCCAGCGTATTAAGCTTGTTTTACCCTTTACGGGATACTTGTTTTTCATAGTTTGTCTCTATGCGGGATCTAAGCTCCCGTTCCTTTGACAGGACTGGCAGAAGAAGCCCGGACAGATCGACTGTCCGGCTCGTTTGCCCGAAGGCCCATCAGATGCCCGCTTGGCGAAGCTGCTGGTCCCAGCACCTTACGTGGTGCCGGAGAAGAAGGCCAAGAAGAAGACCACAGGAACTCGAAAGAGTTCCCGACGCCTGGTGGTGTCGGATTCATCGTCCGATGACTCCGAAGCGCACTCCTCCCACAGAGACAAGGAGAAGGAAGAAGAGGCCTCTCCCCCTCCAACGGGGGGAGGAAAAAAAAGAAGGCCGCCCCAACTAGGGGGGCCGGAGGTTCCAAGAAGGGAAAGACCCTTCCTCCGGACTACTCCACCAACGCCGACGGCGGCGAAGAGGAGTGGCCATCCAGGGCCAAGCCCCTGGCAAAATCGTAAGCATCTGGATACCAGAATAACTCATGGCGTTCCTTTATTACACAGTATCTTCTGACGCCGAATATAATCATGCAGTGCGCCCAAGGCCCGGCTCAATGATTCGTCGAGCGGTTCCCTGGATTCGTCGGATGTGAATAGTCTTTCACTCCCGACTGCCACCTCCCCTCGTCCTACGGATGATGCTGAGGTGGAGTCTCCAAAGGGGCCAAGCCAGGAGGAGGTGGTCCTGGAAGAGCCGCAAGGCGACCTCCCGGACTTCAGGCGCAAAGGGGATGAAACCCCAAAGGGCTCTAAGTCCGGCCCTGGGCCGAACACCGCACCTGAACCTTCAGTGGTTCCGGAGTCCGGCAGGCGGCCCCCTAGTAAGAAGGGCAAGCCTACGACACCGGTGACCTCCATCCAACCGGAGGCACCGAATAATTTGCTGGAGGTGCTTAACAGCGCCTCCATCGATGAGGAGCACCACACTATTATGAGTGCGGTGATCCAGAAGGTTTAGTCCGCCAAGAGCGGGTTGATGGAAGCCTGTGCCAGCCTTCAAACAGGCTTTGAGGTATGTATTTAAGATATGTAAAAATATTACCGCATAGACAGTAGCCCCTGATGCTCAGTTTGGTGTTTGGAAAGAATAGCCGGACTGAGGATCTAAAAAGATATACGCATGAGTCTAACATAAGTATGTCAGTATGGGAATGCAGGTTGCACCGCTGACCTCTGCCGCACTAACTGCGGAGGTCGATGCATTGAAGCAGAGCCTCGAGCGGTCCGAGAACGAGCTCGGCCTTGCCAAGAAGTAGCTCGAGGACAAGGAAGGTAAGTAGTACTGTAAGTATATAAAAAGATCTGGTTGCAAATAATGACAGGACCAACGTGAGTATTATAGGGGCCACAACCGAGGTGGCGACCCTGAAGGAAGCGCTGTCCAAGGCCGAAGACAATGCGGCTGTGGAGCGCACAGAGCGAGAAAAGCAGGACGCGCGGGTGGCGGAGGTGCGGCAAGAGCTCCATGCTCTTGTGAAAAAACACGAGAGTTTGGAGCTTGACTCAAAGACTTGAGAGTCCGAGCTTGCCTCGGCCCTTGAGAGCGCCAAATCTGCCAAGGCCGAAGCCCGAAAAGCCCTCCAGAAAATTGAGGCGATGAAGAAGATAAGGCGGGTAAGGCATTCTTTATGCAAAGCAATCACGTGAAAGTGAATTACTTGTTACTTACCCAAGTTCGGAGCTCTCTAGGAGCATTCACAGATCTGCCCCGCAGTGTGTCCGACGTTGCCGCATTCTATCGAGCTGAGGTAGGGAGCTTGACGGAGAAGGTGTTCTGTTCCCAGTATGTTGAGGCTGGACACTCGGTGCCCTTGAGCAACCAGCTGAAGCAGCTGGTCGAGCTCCATAAGGAAGCCGAACAGGCCATGAAGGGCCTTATAGCTCGGCTATGGCCTGGGGAGGTCATGCCTGGGAGCTACTTTGGGCTGGTGAGGCGAATGGTGGATGCCTGTCCATGTCTTGAAATCATCAAGCACTCTGTATGCATCGGAGGCGCCCGTAGGGCCCTTGCCCGTGTTAAAGTACACTGGGGCAAGATGGATGCTAAGAAGCTGGTGACAGATGGGCCATCGGAGGGGAAGGAGCATCGCAAGCCCGAGTTGTATTATGAGGGCGTCCTGAAGGGTGCCTGCCTTGTGGCGAATGAGTGTTCCAAGGATGTAATTTTTGAGTAAACTCGCTCGTGTTAT
The DNA here is from genome assembly GCF_018294505.1 of Triticum aestivum. Lineage (NCBI taxonomy): Eukaryota > Viridiplantae > Streptophyta > Magnoliopsida > Poales > Poaceae > Triticum > Triticum aestivum. The sequence continues at coordinate 116,976,730 of NC_057801.1, read as the reverse complement.
CCTGTGCGCTGAAAACTTGTTCATATGCGCTAAGCAACGCTTTTTGACTTTAAAATATTACCTTATGTGTGGCCGTTTATTAAATCTGAGATATGGCGAGTCGTCGGCTTCTACCCCCATGCCACAAGTGCTGGGGTGTCCGGGATAAACCTGAGCACTCTTGTTCCCATTCTTGGGTCCTTCGAGGGAGGCGCTCAGCACAACGAACAAGGCAATCGGACTATAATGCTTTATCACTCTCACTTAGCCATAGAATTCTATAATTTTAAATTTCGGCGAAGCCCCTAGTATTCGGAAGACCGAGTTCGGGGCGCTATCCACGCCTAGGCCGGACAAAGCCAGCTCCTCGCTCTAAGCGGCATAAGTCTTTAGGGACTCGAAAACCTCTCGAACAGCGACCGGCTCTCGCCCTATCATGACGGTCAGTTTTAGCTTTCTCTACTGAGGTGCTTAACCCAGCTCAACTGGGGCACAATCGCAGTAGTTCTCCCAGCGCTACCTTAGCCGATATAACGGAACGTAAGGTACCAAAACATGGGAGCCGGGCAAACCCAACTATTGACCCAAGACATGATTCGGAGCCGATGCATATAATGCTATAAGTTCGGGGTGCCGCACTCGTGAGAGTGTTCGGACTTCTCACACCATATTCTGGGGTACTTAAGCCCCTGGTGTATTGACCGTACCAAAATGTAAGGTTGCATAATGTCATAACTGAACATATTTACATAAAAAATGAATGCAATAATAGACAAGAGCTATGTATTGTTTATTAAAAGGCTGCTGTGAAAGCAGAACGATACAAATAGTGCGATAAGCAAGAGATGGCATTATTTGACATGTCCCCCTCCAGGGGCAAGCTGCAAGACTTTATGTAAGACAGGTATTTAGCTCGTTATAGAGACCACCTGGACATTCAACGTAGCTTGCTGCCTCCCTGGCTGTTGCATCGTGTGTTCGGCGATTGTACTGCCGGACAGGCCTTCCAGAGAGTGGAGTCCTGAAAGTAAGAAAAAAGAAATAACAAACTCGGGAGGCCCTAGTGCGGTTGAACCACATTTTGGGCGTGCCGTGGTTGTGCCCCTCCCCTTATGCCCATGGTATTTCCAGAGCGTAATTATGTATGCGTGGTACTGGCTTCGGAATTTCGTGAGGGCTGGCTTGGGGCCGCACTGCTACGCTTGCTCGGAATGTGCCAGGCAGTCTTGTTGTAGGTTACTTCGGGCACGCTTGACGGTGTCCGGATGTTTAATAGCCAGACTGGAGAATTGCCTTGAGAGGCTACTTTGTACTTCCGCCGCGAGGGCCGCCGTATGCTCCTCCGTTCGGAGAGAGTGTTCGGTGTTTCCATTGACCGTAATGAATCCTTGAGGGCCTGGCATCTTGAGCTTGAGGTATGCGTAGTGCGGCACTGCATTGAACTTTGCAAATGCGGTTCGTCCGAGCAGGGCGTGATAGCCACTGCAAAACGGGACTATGTCGAAGATTAACTCCTCGCTTCGGAAATTATCCGGGGATCCGAAGACCACTTCGAGTGTAATTAAGCCTGTACATTTGGCCTCTACACCTGGTATGATGCCTTTAAAGGTCGTCTTTGTGAGTTTAATCTTTGAGGGATCTATGCCCATTTTTCGCACTGTATCCTGATAAAGCAGGTTCAGGTTGTTGCCGCCATCCATAAGGACTCTAGTGAGGTGAAATCCGTCAATGATTGGGTCTAGAACCAATGCAGCGAATTCGCCGTGGCGGATGCTAGTGGGGTGGTCCCTTCGATCAAAAGTGATCGGGCAGGAGGACCATGGGTTGAACTTTGGGGCGACTGGTTCCAACGCATATACGTCCCTGAGTGCACGCTTCCGCTCTCTTTTGGGGATGTGGGTTGTGTATATCATGTTCACCGTCCGCACTTGTGGGGGAAAGCCCTTCTGTCCCCTATTGTTCGGCGGCCGGGGCTCCTCATCATCATCGCTGTGCAGCCCCTAGTCCCTGTTTTCGGCGCTTAACTTGCCTGCCTGCTTGAACACAGAACAATCTATGTTGGTGTGATTGGCTGGTTTTTTGGGGGTGCCGTGTATCTGGCACGAGCGATCGAGTATTCGGTCCAAACTGGACGGCCCCTCAGTGTTTCTTTTGAATGCCCTTTTCCGCTGACCGGGTTTAGAGCCTCTGAATCCGGCATTAACTACCGTATCCTCAGCATTGTCGCCGTTAATGCGGTGCTTGTGCTTGTTGCGACGTGACCTACCATTGTTGTCCTTGGTATCTGAATTACCAGGGCTCTTGGTCATGTTATTACTACGAGCTAGCCAGTTGTCTTCTCCCGCGCAAAAGCGGGTCATGAGTGTTGTGAGGGCTTCCATGGATTTCGGCTTTTCCTGTCCTAGGTGCCGGGCAAGCCATTCGTCACGGATGTTATGTTTGAAGGCTGCGAGGGCCTCTGCGTCCGGACAGTCGACTATTTGATTTTTCTTGGTTAGGAACCGTGTCCAGAATTGTCTGGCCGATTCCTCTGGCTGCTGAATTATGTGGCTTAGGTCATCGACGTCTGGTGGTCGCACATAGGTGCCCTGGAAATTGTCGAGGAATGCGGCTTCCAGGTCCTCCCAGCAACCAATTGACTCTGCTGGCAAGCTGTTAAGCCAATGCCGAGCTGGTCCTTTAAGCTTGAGTGGGAGGTATTTGATAGCGTGTAGATCATCACCGCGGGCCATGTGGATATGAAGGAGATAATCCTCGATCCATACCGCAGGATCTGTTGTGCCATCGTATGATTCGATGTTTACGGGTTTAAAACCCTCGGGGATTTGATGATCCATTACTTCATCTGTGAAGCATAGTGGGTGTGCGGCGCCTCTGTACTGGGCTATATCACGACGTAGCTCAAATGAGCTTTGTCTGCTGTGTTCGGCCTGGCCGTATTTGCCATATCCGGCATGACGGTTATCGTCACGTGTCGTGGGGCGCCCACGCGATCCGTAGATCGATCTTGTTTGCCTTGCCTTGTCCTCCAATATGTCTCGCAGGTCTGGCGCATTTCCCCGTGCCTTGGTATTTTTTGAGCGACGCCGGGGTGCGGCTTGAGTGGATGGCCGAGAGGCCTCTCTGTCGCGGCCACGAGGTGGCCGGTCGGCCGCGTCGTGCGCTGGTGATGTAGGTTTAGGTGCTTCCTCCTCTAATCGGGGTAGCAGCCTGCGCTTTGGGTAGCTCTTGGAGGGGCGTTCGAGTTCGTACTCTTCGGCCGCAAGGACTTCAGTCCATCTGTCGGCTAGCAAGTCTTGGTCAGCTCTAAGCTGCTGCTGTTTTTTCTTGAGGCTGCTCGCCGTGGCCATAAGCCTGCGTTTGAAACGCTCTTGTTCGACGGGATCCTCAGGCACGACAAATTCGTCGTCGTCGAGGCTTGCCTCGTCTTCGGAGGGAGGCATGTAATTATCGTCCTCTACCTCTCTGTCTGCCGCTCTCTCATGAGGGCTGGCTTCTCCATCCTCCTGTGCTGAATCCTGCTGGAGGGGGTTGTCTTCGGCACTGTCCGGGGTGTTATTATCTCCCGTGCCGGAATCGCCGTTTTTGCTTTGGCGGGATTTAGAGCGGCGCCGCTGATGCCGGCGCTTAGGCTCCTTCTTGGAGGGGTCATCCTCCGTTGTTCCATCGCCATTCCCTTCTTTTGGGGTGTCCACCATGTATATGTCGTATGACGAGGTGGCCTTCCAGTGCCCTATAGGCGCTGGTTCTTGGTCGTCTCCTGCATCGGCGTCCATACCGTCGATGTCTTCGGAGTCGAAGTCGAGCATGTCGGTTAAATCATCGACAGTGGCTATGAAGTGGGTGGTGGGTGGGCTTTGAATTTCTTCATCGTCCGCATCCCAACCTTGCTGACCATAGTCCGGCCAGGGCTCTCCTGATAAAGAGAGAGACTTTAGTGAATTCAGAATGTCGCCGAAGGGCGAGTGCTGAAAGATATCCGTGGCTGCGAACTCCATGATCGGCGCCCACTCGGGTTCGATCGGCAGGGGCGCGGAAGGTTCAAAGTCCGGAGAGGAGTCCGACACCTTGGAGTCACGAGCTTCGCAAAGGACAAGGCTGGTTTTCGGCTCGATCGCCGTAGAGATTGCAGCCCCCGAGGCGGTGTCCAGCCACCCGTCCTCGATTGGCGCAGTCGGCTCCGAGCTAAGGGTCGGAGCGGACACTGGGGCGGCCTCCTGGGCACTGTTCGGCGGTAGAGCTAGATCATGCCCATCGTGATAGTGCGGCGCGCTCGGCTGTGGCTCGAACCCGTCGAAGATCGAGTCTCCGCGGATGTCAGTCGTGTAGTTCAAACTTCCAAATCTGACCTGATGGCCAGGGGCGTAGCTTTCGATCTGCTCCAGATGGCCAAGCGAATTGGCCCGCAGTGCAAAGCCGCCGAATACGAAGATCTGTCCGGGGAGAAAAGTCTCACCCTGGACCGCATCATTGTTGATGATCGGAGGAGCCATCGGGCCTAGAGATGACGACACAGAGGAACTCTCAATGAAAGCACCAATGTCGGTGTCAAAACCGGCGGATCTCGGGTAGGGGGTCCCGAACTGTGCGTCTAGGCGGATGGTAACAGGAGACAAGGGACACGATGTTTTTACCCAGGTTCGGGCCCTCTCGATGGAGGTAAAACCCTACTCCTACTTGATTAATATTGATGATATGGGTAGTACAACAGTAGATCTATCACGAGATCAGAGAAGCCAAACCCTAGAAGCTAGCCTATGGTATGATTGTTTTTCGTCCTACAGACTAAAACCCTCCGGTTTATATAGACATGGAGAGGGCTAGGGTTACACAGAGTCGGTTACAATGGGAGGAGATCTACACATCCGTATCGCCAAGCTTGCCTTCCACGCCAAGGAAAGTCCCATCCGGACACAGGACGAAGTCTTCAATCTTGTATCTTCATAGTCCAGGAGTCCGGCCAAAGGTTATAGTCCGGTCATCCGGACACCCCCTAATCCAGGACTCCCTCACTCGATATCTTGGGGTCATACCCTCGAGCACCAGGGGGCTACCGCTACCTCTATGTCGCCATCGACAAATTCGCCAAATGGGTGGAGGTAGAAGCCGTTCACGCCATCCCAGTTGGATCAGCTATCAAGTTCATCAAGGGCATCGTGAGCCGGTTTGGGGTTCCTAACTGCATCATCACCGACAACAGTTTGCAATTCACAAGCAACATTTTCAAAACATATTGTGCTAACCTTGGAACGGAGATATGCTACGCCTCAGTGGCACACCCCAGGAGCAACGACCAAGCCGAGCGTGCCTATGTCGAGGTCCTGAGGGGCCTCAAGGCAAGAACCTTCAAGAAGAAGCTCGAGGCCTATGGCATGGGCTGGCTCGACGAGCTCCAGTCCGTGTTGTGGTCCATCCACACTACCGCAACCAAGCCAACGGGAGAGACGCCGTTCTTCCTCGTCTACGGAGCAGAAGTGGTTCTCCCAAACGAGGTCAAGCATCACTCCACGCGGGTCTTGGCATTCGATGAGGCGCCTTAGGACGCCACACGAGGGATGGATCTCGTGCTGGGGGAGAAATGCCGCCGTCAAGCCTTGCTCCGGGCGGTAAGGTACCAGCAGGCGCTGCGGCGGTATCACTAGCGCAGCATCCGCGCCAGGACATTAGAGGTGGGCGACCTTGTCCTGAGGCGGGTGCTCTCCATGGAAGGGCTGCACAAGCTCTGTCCCATGTGGGAGGGCCTATTTAGGATTGCCTCTGTCTCCAGGCCTGGCGCCGCGCGCCTAGAGATGCAGGACGGGGTCCCCATCCAGAACGCCTGGAACATCCAGCACCTCCGGAAGTTCTACCCCTGAAGAAAGGCTCCGGCCTGTGAAGATCTCCGCTCGTGACACTCTCACGTAATAATGAGTGGGGCTGTACACGCCTAGGAGTCTCCTGAGAGCCGCCCTGGGGCCTCACGGGGGCTCCCTCCCATGTCTTAGTGGCAGAACGTAGCTCCGCACTGGTGAGAAGACTATATTAGGTGCCGGACGTGGCTGTTCATTTGCTTTTTGAAGTTGCTTGCAGTCTTTTAGTAATCTTTCAACGGATTTGGTGCTTTCGGGTTTCGGTTCGCCGAGTTGATTTCTTCTCCTCCTGCTCGTTTGCTTTTAGCCTAGGGGCAAGGAAGAGGTGGCAGTTGCCCGTCACTCTCCCTCGCGTGCCTCACACGTGGGGCTAGGCAGGTGTGTGCGCCTTGGGCCTGCCCTCATGCGCGCACACCGCGCGGAACCCCGCTACCCTGGTGCTTTGGCCTTATCCTCACGAGAAGCCCTCGATCAAGGTCACAGCACCAACACCCCTCATATCCGTGCCCCCCCCCCCCGGGCAGCACGACGCGGTGCATTAAGTCAGAGCTGATCCATGACAGGGGGCTCGCATAAGGAGGAATGAGGTGCTCATCAGGTTTCCTTTTCCTTTAAAAAGAACGGCCATGCAGCTGTTCCGTGACGGCTCCTGAGACCCCAAGGCACCTCCCAAGGCCTGTGACCTCTAGGTCCATGGAAAGGTGGCCTCGTCGAGCGCCAGAAACCAAGTCCTTGCGAGGCGGAAAGCTACTGCACGCATATCAAGCTAAGTTTTCCTATCCTTGCCTACTTAGAGTGCAAACATTACGGCACATCGTTAAGATAGAAAGCATAGCATAAATAGCATAACTGCCACAGTTCATTACACGCCCCAGCGGGGTACACTATCTTTTTTCGAATTATAGGAGAAAGGAAAGGCTAAACAAAGAGGACCCGAGGTCGTACGAACCCGGTGTCAGTGCCGCGTCCTCAAGCAGCACCTCTAGGTGGCCCCGGTGTTCCACCAGTTCTCCTAGAGGCGACCTGGGGCCATGGCCGGTCTTGAGTCCATGTTCGGCGGCCTCGGGCTCATGCGAGGCTCCTCTCCAGCTTCACCGGAGCACTGCGATGGGACGACCCACCATCGTCCTCGACCCGAGCGCAATCGCATGGGGGTCGGTCGTAACCACCACTACTCGAGCTCTCATCCGAGGAAGAGCTTCCGTCGAGAGAAGAGGAGCACACACTGAGGGAGTCCTGGATTACGGGGTCCTCGGGCGTCCGGCCTATTGACATGGGTCAGACTGATGGGTTGTGAAGATACAAGACCGAAGACTCTCACCTGTGTCCAGATGGGACTCTCCTTTGCGTGGATGGCAAGCTTGGCGTTCGGATATGTAGATTCCTTTATCTGTAACCGACTTTGTACAACCATAGTCCCCTCCGGTGTTTATGTAAACCGAAGGGTTTAGTCCATAGAGGCAATCATAATCATATAGGCTAGACTTCTAGGGTTTTAGCAATTACGATCTCGTGGTAGATCAACTATTGTAATACTCATATTCATCAAGATCAATCAAGCAGGAAGTAGGGTACAACCTCCATAGAGAGGGCCCAAACTTGGGTAAACATCATATCCCCTGCCTCATGTTACCATCAACCTTAGAAGCGCAGTTCGGGACCCCCTACCCGAGATCCTCCGGTTTTGACACCGACATTCGTGCTTTCATTGAGAGTTCCGATGTGACGTCAAAGACAAGATTGATGGCTCGCCTTGTTATCAAGGACAATATCATCTCCGGAGGAGCCCTGGCCTCAGGCCAAACCCTCCGGCTGGGCGGCTTTACCATGACTGCCCGTTCGGCCGTTGGGCCGACGATGACTTCTTGGGTCATCGAAAATCACCTCCGTGTCGACTCTGAATACTCCAAATGGATGGATCCGACGGAGTTGCCGTCTTTAAACGAACTCTTGAATCGCATCGCCGCCTTGGGGGTTGCTACAGACTATGACCCAATCAGAGAGAAATCAAATCTCAGCCGATCACGCATCAGATAGTGGTAGTAGAGGAGCAATACAACAACTCTTCCTCTAAATTGAGGACGAACTATGTTCGGATATCTGAGCCCGAATAGCCGGATACCCGTCCGCGAAAAGACATGCCCCGTCCTCCGAACCTAGAGTCAGACGACGGGCCTAAAAAATCAGTTGATATCCCGGAGCCTGAACTATAAAGTTTGGAAGTTTCTCAAAGTCTGGATCCCAAATTGGGTTAGGGTTCGGACTTAAATCCACCAACCCACCTAGATACACGCTATCTTAAGCACATAGAACAGCAGTCTCAAGAAATGGTCCATCACTTTTGGGCTAGATTCCTCCTTGTCAAAGACAAGATCAAAGACTGTCACGATGAAGATACGATCTCATTATTCTGCAACAATTGCACGAATGAGGGAATCCTCAATGCCATTAACCACCGTCGTGTATTACACTTTGTTGACTTGGCAACCATAGTACAGAAGTATTGTGCAACGGAAAGCACCTGGAAAACTCAGGCCGCTCCTTGGGAGCCACCGGTTTCCGCTCAACCCCTTGTCCAGGCAAAAAGGATGCACCCTCGTCGGTCGCCCGATCCAATAGTAAAGAAATCGAAGCCCATTACGGGGCACAGAACCGTTCTGGAGGGATGGCTCAATAGGCCAATGCAGAATACACACAGCACCGGATACCATAACAACCCACAGCCTTAGAGCATGTTGGATACTCCGGCAAGTGGCCAAGAGCGGCGAGGATCTCCTCACCAAAAATACGGCAGAGCAACACCCCACGAAAGACGACGACCTCAGAGTATTGACGATCCTCGAGACTTTCGCCTCAAAAAATAGGCACAAAAGGGCACTCCGCGGCCTTGCTGAATTCTGCCAAGTCGTAGCAATAAACCCCTGGAACGACATGGCCATAACTTACAATGTTGGTGACGAACCAAAATTCAAGACAGTCCGGGCACCAGCCGCCTTGGTCCTCAGTCCGATCATGGATGGCTTTCGGCTTACCAAAGTGCTCATGGACGGCGGCAGCGGACTAAACCTCATTTACAAGGAAATTCTCAACAAAATGGAAATAGACAGGAGCCGCATTCAGCAAAGTAGCAAGACCTTCCGAGGAATCATTCCCAATCGGGAGGCGCGATGCGCTAGAAAAATCACACTCGACGTGGTATTCGGCACGCCGGAGAATTATCGGTCCGAAGAGATAACCTTTCAAGTGGCCCCTTTCAAAAGCGGATATCACGCCTTATTAGGGTGAGATGCATTTACATGCTTCCAAGCTATACCTCATTACGGGTACATGAAGCTCAAGATGCCCATGCCCAATGGTATTATCACTCTTGCTAGTGATCCGGACAGAGCGCTCTGCGCCGAAAACAAAACCGCAACCCTGGCCCTCGAGGCATTGTCTGAAGCCCTCGCAGCCGAAGAGTTAACCGCACTACGCTCCATGATGGATAGGGATGATGTGATCATGGACAAGCGACCCAAATCCACCTCCTTTAAACCAACAGATGAAATAGTTAAATTTCAAGTCCACCCGACGGATCCCAAGAAGACAGCATCCATCGGGGCACAGCTGGACCCAACGGTTGACGCCGCACTCCGAGAATTCCTGCGTGAGAACTGGGACATATTCGCCTGGCACCCTTCTGATATGCCGGGAATCCCACACAGGTTGGCTGAACACAACCTCAATATACTAAAGAGATATAAACCAGTCAAGCAAACACTGCGGCGCTTTTTCGAACCCAAACGACAAGCTATGGGCGAGGAGCTAGCCAAGTTAATCGAGGCCGGATTCATCAAAGAAATAAAACACCCGGACTGGCTAGCAAACCTGGTGATGGTGCCAAAGCAGGATAAATCTTGGCGCCTATGCGTCGATTTCAAAGACCTCAACAAGGCTTGCCCTAAGGACCCATTTCCCCTCCCTCGCATCGATCAGATTATTGATGCCACAGTCGGACATGACTCACTCTGTTTCCTCGACGCATACTCCGGATACCATCAAATCAAAATGAAGGAGTCCGACCAAGCCGCAACAGCATTCATTACCCCATATGGGTCGTTCTGCTTCAGCACTATGCCCTTCGGACTTAAAAACGCAGACGCCACTTACCAACGCATGATTCAAGCATGCCTGGAGAAACAGATCGGCAAGAAAGTTGAAGCATATGTGGATGTCGTCGTCATCAAAACTAGGCACATCGAGTCATTAATAGACGATCTGCGTCTCACATTCGACAACCTCCACACATATGACATCAAGCTCAATCCGGAAAAGTGTGTTTTCGGCGTTCCTGCTGGAAAACTGTTAGGCTTCATTGTTTCCAATAGAGGTATTGAGGCGAACCCAGCTAAAATCCGAGCTTTGTCATAGTTGGCTACGCCAACAGACCTTAAACAAGTCCAAAAACTAGCCGGATGGGTGGAAGCTTTAAGCCGCTTTATCTCCAGACTAGGAGAAAAAGCATTGCCACTTTATCGCCTTCTCTGACGCACCGATCACTTCGAGTGGACGAATGCGGCAACGGACGGATTGGAAGAAATAAAAGCTCTTTTAGCGAGCAACCCAATCCTATATAGCTGCACCGAACACCGGTGAACCCATGTTATTATACATATAGGCAACACACTAGGTCGTGAGTACGGTGCTCGTCATTGAACGAAAGGAGGACGAACATAAATTCCCGCTTCATAAACTAGTATACTACGTATCTACTGTCCTCATACCATGCAAATCATGGTACCCTCATTACCAAAAAATAGCATACACGGTCTTCATGGCATCCCGGAACCTACGACACTGCTTTCAAGAGTGATCAATCACGGTGGCCTCCGAAGTACCACTCAATGACATGATAAACAACCGCGATGCCACGGGCCAGATTGCCAAGTGGGACATTGAGCTCCTCCCATTCGACATAACATACATACTGCGCCAGGCCATTAAAACCCAAGTATAGGCCGACTTTGGCGCTGAATGGACAGAGGCGGAACTCCCTAAAGAGTACGACACATATTCCAACTGGGTCATGCACTTCGATGGCTCCAAAATGCTGGCAGTCTTAGGAGCGGGCGTTGTCCTAACATCCCCCACTGGAGATACAGTTCAGTACGTACTCCAAATATTATACACAGACTCCAATAATGCAGCCGAATACGAGGCCTTATTGCATGGTCTTAGGATGCCTGTCTCCACGGGCATACAACGCCTGGAAGTGCGCGGGGATTCAAACCTCGCAATATCTCAAATAAATGGAGATTTCGATGCCAAAGATCCGAAGATGGCGACTTACCATAACGCCGTTCTCAAAATGTCAGCTCGGTTCGAGGGGCTTGAGTTTCATCATGTGGCTCGAGAAAGTAATCAATCGGCGGATGTCCTTGCTCGCATTGGCGCCAAGCACGACCGCATCCCACCTAACATCTTTCTGGAAAGGCTCTTCAAGCCATCCGTGGTGTGGCAAGGGGAGAGCGGCAACACCAGTCCGGATCCGACTATAACCCCAGATGCCGAACACACCGATATCATCGGGGGCTCAGCCAGCGAAATAACACCATCGGCCCATCTTATCATGGCGGTCATTGCCCCATGGACTAAACCCTTCTTGGCCTACTTTAATAGGCGAGAACTCCCTGAGGATCAGAATGAGGCGCGCCCATTGTCCGGCACTCGAAAGCCGACAAGGTTCACGACGGAGAACTCTACAAGAAAAGCGCTACCGGAATACTTCAAAGATGTATCTCCGAGGAAGAGGGGCGGCAGCTCTTGGCTGAAATTCATGCCGGTCACGGTGGTCACCACGCTGCGGCTCGGGCCCTTGTAAGCAAGGCCTTCCGTACGGGTTTCTATTGGCCAACGGCCCGAGCAGATGCATAGGACCTTGTCCAACGTTGCGTTGGATGCCAGCTTTTAGCCAACCAAAGCCATAAGCCACCCACCACTCGACAAACAATCCCTATCACTTGGCCTTTCATGGTCTGGGGGCTTGATATGGTTGGACCCCTTAAAGTAGGAAGCCATAAGAAAAAATATCTGTTGGTCATGGTGGATAAATTCACTAAGTGGATACAGGCCAAACAAGTTAAAACGGCTGAAGCAGGACCAGTGATAGACTTCATATCTGGTGTTCTGCACCGTTATGGTGTTCCACACAGCATCATCACCGGTAACGGCTACAATTTCACAGCCAATGAAGTGAAAACCTGGTGTGTTAATCTGGGCAGTAAGCTCGATTACGCCTCCGTCTATCACCCGCAAACAAACGGTCAAGTCGAACGAACCAAATGTCTTATTATGAGCGGCATCAAGCCCAGACTAGTGCGGTCTTTGAAAGAATCAGACAAGCACTGGGTCGAGGAGCTCGACTCCGTACTCTGGGGGGCTGTAGACCACACCCAATCGCACTACCGGATATACACCTTTCTTCATGGTGTACGGTGCAAAGGCTGTGTTACCCGGCGACATTATTCATGACTGACCTCGAGTGCGCATATATGAAGAGAGAGAGGGGCCGAGCTTGATCGGCAGGACGGCTTAGATGACCTGGAGGAGGAGCGTGACGTCGCAAAAGCCCGTTCCGCATTTTATCAACAACAGGCACGCATATATCAAAGCATATAAGTGCGGGCCAAGACTTATAATGTTGGCTAACTCATTCTACGCTTACCGGAGAATAAAAAGGACAAACTCAAGGCCAAGTGGGAGGGTCCCTTCATCATTGACGAAGTTCTCACTGGAGGAGCATACCGTATGCACGATGCATCAGACAATCGCCTAGAGCCGAATCCATGGAGCGCGGCCAGACTCTGAAGATTCTATGCCTAGCGCTGAAGTCTTTGTTCGTCTCCTTCTCCCTTTTGTTTCCATTATTTTTCCCCTCTCTTTTCGCTTTTTATTTTTTGTTTAGCCTTAAACCTTTCGTGTGGTTACACCGTGCACCTACGACGTACACATCCTCAAATATGTATGTCCATTATACCCGGGGGCTTCTTGTACAGAAGCTTGTTATTATTATTTTCCGAGCATTAAGCTCACCACATACATGTCTTTTCCTCGTATGTACCTTTTCTTCGCCATTATATGCATCGATATGACTTAAGTTTTGGCCAAGCTGGGTTGCCTGGCTCCTGTGCTTATGCCCTACGTTCCCATTAGTTCGGCTAGGGCATAAAGGGAGCAACTCTGCGATTGTTACTGTCGCGTCATACGGATGTGTACCTAAGACTAGGTGAAGCCGAAAGCTAGCATTCCTAAGGGAATATTCGGTCGGTGGACTAAAGATGGTTTTTACTAACTACACTATGAACCCCCAGATGTTACATATGCTGCGATTTTTCAATCATAGTTCGGACATGCACGTTAACGCATGCTCCCCCAGGGAAAGGAACCCTTAATGGAACTATTCTCCCTGGAAGATGTTTCTTACAATCACAATGTAATATAACATAGCTAGCCGGATACTTGTCTGTTCAAGCAACTATGACCCCTACGCCTGGTTTCCACGCATACCCCGGTTTATTTTGCCTTCAGGTATTCGAAAACACTCCGCACCCTCGGGTCCAGAGGTCGAAGCGAAAAGGTCTGGCATGACAATAATTTTACAATCCGGCTAGGGAGAAATATGTCAAGGAAAGTACATAGTCACTTGGACTCAAAAATTTCCTCTTCTATGCCGTCCAACATGTTGTCTAGCTTACAATCCTGTTGAGAATATTTTGTGGCTAATTTTACCTGGTCATATACCAAACTAACGGGAATTTTTTTTCCATCTGACCCTAAAGGTCTCACCCGGGCCATATGATTCGGATCAAGCTTGGTATATTGTGTTTTCACCATGGTCCGGGCCTCTCGCACACCTTCCCGGCAGGCCAATATCTTCCATAATCGGAAGCGCCGCCGCGCTCCCTTGAATAATTGTACAAGCTCCTACATGCTTCCTAGAGGGGAGGTGGATGGCCATAAGGCCTTGGTGACACTTTGCATTGCCTGCCGAGCTCGCTCGTGCATTTGCGACAGCTCTTGTAGCAGATCACCTGAAGATCCGGACGTCTCCTCTTTAGGACGGCCACCCAGCATACCTACAGACATAACTCTATCAGTTCCTTTCTTCGCCGAATTACGTGGAGGTAAGTTTGAACACATACTAAATATGTCGCCTCGCAGCCTTTTATTTTCCTTTACGGAGCCAGTCGGGCCGCACATCTTTCAGTTCTTCGCCCAGTTGTGTGTTGGAATCCTGGAGTTTCTTTTTCTCCTCCCTGACCCGTGTCAGTATACGTTCGCCCACAGCCATCTGCCTTTTGGCTTCTTGTTCACCCGCTTGTGCGACTTCCGGCGTCTTTCCTGGATGATCTGACGATCATACCATAAGATATGCAACTGTGTTAGCATTACTGGTATATAATTCGGTTTTTCTCGATGGAGGGACACATTACCAGGTGATGCCTTCTTGGATTTCTCTAGTTCGGCTGTCGTGGAAGCTAGCTGGGTCCGACACTTTTCCTCCTCTTGAGACAACAGGTTGTTCTTCTCTGTAAGCACCTGGTTTTACAACGATCCTTAAATCAGCTAAATCAACTACTACAGGTCTCGGGGGCTACCGGTATATAATGTGAGCTTACCCGCATATCTTTCAAATATTGGTCTGTGGCTCTAGCAATCCCATCTTGAGCAGCTCGGATGTATGCATCACCCGAGCTGAAGGCATTGAATGCCTCTATTGTAAAGCCGGGGTCATGAAGAGCGGCCCTCCGATGTCGATGGTTCATGGCACTCTCCACTTCCGAGTTTGTGATGGACACATCATTTGAATCCTCTGCCAAAGGACAGTCCGACGGCACTCTTGTATCAGCCCTCGTCGTTACGGCAGGGGCTGGAACCTGGCTGTTGGGAGTGTGAAGGGCAGGACTCCCGGACATAGTCCGGCAAACAATCTTCCTGATAAGACGCGAATGGATAATGTCATAGTTGGATGTGACTACTAAAGGGCATATTTACGAGGCCATACCTCTTTGATGACGGGTCTGTTGTGTCTTCGCCTACCTTCCTCTTTGAAAGCTTGCCTGGTGCGGGCGTCGCTCTCTTTGGAGTCGCCTCTGGTGGAGGATGATGCGCCGAGCACCTCCCCTTTGGAGCACGAGATAGTGTGGTGGATAAGGCAGAATGACGAAGCTCTTTCAGAGGAGATGTCTCCTGATTACTTACGTGTGAGGCAGGGAGAAGACCTGGATAGTTGGCGGTGATGGCCACTTCTGTGCCGTCATAGCTCGCCTGGTAGAACACCCCATCCTCGAGCTCCTCGAATATATCTGGATTCTCGTTGAATCCGGGGTCAAGGTCCTGGTTGTGGTCCTTTGGCTGTGGGGCGGGACTGTGGAGCTCCTTGGTGATCTTCCGCCATTCCTGTTACAAATGGACGGATTAATGTCCATAGAAAGTGACTCAGGGAGTAGATTGAGTAGAGTAGTGGGACTGGAACTCACCCAGCTAGGAGGATTGTACATGGAAAATCCATCTCGGCGCTTAATACGAGTAAGTTCCTCTTTCTCCCCTTTTTATAGTTTGGCCAGTATTTTGGCCAAAGCGGCGGGGGTGCCCAGACCCTTTCGACCGCAGCAGGAGGCGTCATCTTCCCCATTATACTGCCACATGGGATGCCCTTTGTATTGGAGTGGCTGAACCCCTCGTACTATGGAAGTCGCCATTACCTCGACTATTTATAATCCGGACTGGGCGAGCGTCTTTATCTTGCTCGTCAGTTGGCGGACTTCCGCGCTATCTTCCTGCTTGAGGCTCCGAGGGCGCCAGCTGTGGCGCTTCTTCAATGGAATGCTTGAAAATTCGGGAAGACCCATTCGGACTGGGTCGGGAAGGGAGACGTCCTCGATATAGAACCATTCGGAAGGCCACTCTTCGGATGCCGTCTTCGGCGTGCCAGACAGGTATCCAGTCCCGGTGATGCGCCATACCTCGGCTCCGCCCACTTCAAATATTGATCCCTCCTGGCTACGAGGGACGAGGCAGAATAGTTTCCTCCATAATCCAAAGTGGGCCTCACAACCCAGGAATAGCTCACAAAGAACAACTTAACCCGCGATATGCAGGATGGAAGCGGGAGTGAAATTGTGCAGTTGGTGGCCATAATACTCCAGAAGCCCTCAGAGGAATGGGTGGATTGGAAACCCAACGCCTCTCAACAAGTAGGGAATGAAGCACACTCATTCCCCCCTGGACGGATTGGGGAAATTCTCCGCTTGAGCCCCGCTGTCAAAGGAAGTCAATCCTGCTCGAATGGGGACTAGATACGCGGGGGAAAGAAATCCCTGTGTCTGCAGCTTCACTAGCTGACTGTGGGGTACGGAACATCTCTCCCAGTTGCCTTTTCTGAGGCCGTTGGGACGGGAGGAAGAGCTGGGAGCGCTAGCCCTGTTGGAATGGTCTCTCCTAGCGAGCTTTGAGGATTCCTCGCTTGGTGTGGAATGGATCTGAAGATCCTGATCTCTTTAAATAGACGCCTTTCTTACATGGTCAGAGTGGTATGTGCAAAAATACCCCGACCTCTCCTATTCGCTCGACATGTGCAAGCTGGAGTCATTAAGGTGTGGAAGCCGATGGGCGCGGACTTAAATGGGAAGCCGGATACTGCTCTTTAAGTCAGGTATTTTGAAGTAATCAGAGGAGGAACCCGGCTTGCAATGCCGAAGACAATCTGCGCGCCGGACACTTCATCATTGAAGCCTGGTTCAGGGGCTACAGAGGGAGTCCTGGATTAAGGGGTCCTCGGGCGTCCGGCCTATTGACATCTGCCGGACTGATGGGCTATGAAGATACAAGACCAAAGACTCTCACCTGTGTCCGGATGACCCTCTCCTTTGCGTGGATGGCAAGCTTGGTGTTCGGATATGTAGATTCCTTTCTCTCTAACCGACTTTGTACAACCATGGTCCCCTCTGGTGTCTATATAAACCGGAGGGTTTAGTCTATAGAGGCAATCATAATCATATAGGCTAGACTTCTAGGGTTTTAGCCATTACAATCTCGTGGTAGACCAACTCTTGTAATACTCATATTCATCAAGACCAATCAAGCAGAAGTAGGGTATTACCTCCATAGAGAGGGCCCAAACCTGGGTAAACATCGTGTCCCCCGCCTCATGTTACCATCGACCTTAGACGCGCAGTTCGGGACCCCCTACCCGAGATCCATAGGTTTTGACACCGACACACACCGCCAAGGCCAAGCTCACCCTCGTCACCCTCGTCGTCGATGCCGTCCTCCGGGCAGCACCCCATGTGGTGGCCGTCCTCCCTGAACACCCTCACGGAGAGGGTCGACAGGCCGTCATACTTGAAGTGCAGGGTGCACCTTCTACTCAGGCCTCGCGCATGGGCAAACGTCTGCTAGCCGCGAGTCAGGACCATGCCGCCTGAGGCGGCGACCTCAGTCCCGACCCACGAGGCCCTGCTGCAGCAGCCGTCAGCCTGCAGCCAGAGACCATCAAGCCCCGAGGATGGAAGCTCGCCGGAGAAGAAGCGCCGAAGCCAGAGCGAAGTGTCGGCCGGGCTCTCCAACCACACCACGAACTCGGAGAGCACGTCCAGCAAGGAGAAGCACGGTCGAGGAGGGCTCACGATCACGGCGTGCCTCCCTTCGTCATGGGGGCTGCTCCGAAGCCGGTGGCCCCCGCCGCGAAAAGAGGTACCATCACGGGCACTAAGAGAAACGCCGGCCTTGGGGGATGCGCACCCGCGCCCCCTGGGGGCCACTACAGGGGTCACAGGGTGCTTACGGGGATGTCCGCGGGCTCTCTTGGGAGGCGGAGAGGCTGGTCCCTCCTTGGAAGCCTTCCCATTCTCGGCCGCGGAAAATCTCCTCGGCGGCACCATGGGAGCAAGACTAAGAAGCTGAAGAAACGGGCAGCAGGAAGATGAAGGAGAAATGAGCGAGGGGGCTCTACCCTTCCCCTACTTTTATAGCCAAGGAAGGCCAACCGCCGGCCTCCACGACCTCGCGCCACGATGATCTCTGATACGTCTCCAACATATCTATAATTGTTCCATGCTATTATATTACCCGTTTTGGATGTTTATGGGCTTTATTTTACACTTCTATATCATTTTTTGGGACTAACCTACTAACCGGAGGCCCAGCCCATATTGTTGTTTTTTTGCCTATTTCAGTATTTCGAAGAAAAGGAATATCAAATGGAGTCCAAACGGAATGAAACCTTCAGGAGCGTGATTTTTGGAACGAACGTGATCCAGAGGACTTGGAGTGGAAGTCAAGCAACAACCGAGGCGGCCACGAGGGTGGAGCCCCCCCCCCCCCCGTGCTGGGTGCGCCCCCTATCTTGTGGGCTCCTTGGGCGTCCACCGACCTACTTCTTCCTCCTATATATACCCACGTACCCCGAGAACATCATAACAGACCACGAAACCTAATTCCACCGCCACAACCTTCTGTATCCACGAGATCCCATCTTGGAGCCTTCGCCGGCGCTCCACCGAAGGGGGAATCGATCACGGAGGGCCTCTACATCATCTCCAAGGCCTCTCCGGTGAGTTGTGAGTAGTTTACCACAGACCTTCAGGTCCATTGTTATTAGCTAGATGGCTTCTTCTCTCTTTTTGGATCTCAATATCATGTTCTCCTCGATCTTCTTGGAGATCTATTCGATGTAACTCTTTTTGCGGTGTGTTTGTCGAGATCCAATGAATTGTGTTTTTATGATCAAGTTTTTCTATGAGAAATATTTGAATCTCGTCTGAATTCTTTTATTTGTGATTAAGTTATCTTTGCAAGTCTCTTCAAATTATCAGTTTGGCTTGGCCTACTAGATTGATCTTTCTTGCAATGGGAGAAGTGCTTAGCTTTGGGTTCAATCTTGCGGTGTCCTTTCCCAGTGACAGCAGGGGCAGCAAGGCACGTATTGTATTGTTGCCATCAAGGAGAAAAAGATGGGGTTTATATCATATTGCATGAGTTTATCCCTCTACATCATGTCATCTTTCTTAATGCGTTACTCTGTTCATGAACTTAGTACTCCAGATGCATGCTGGATAGCGGTCGATGTGTGGAGTAATAGTAGTAGATGCAGGTAGGAGTCGGTCTACTTGTCACGGATGTGATGCCTATATACATGCTCATGGCTAGATAATCTCATAATTATTCGCTTTTCTATCAATTGCTCGACAGTAATTTGTTCACCCATCGTAATACTTATGCTATCTTGAGAGAATCCACTAGTGAAACCTATGGCCCCCGGGTCTATCTTTTATCATATAAGCTTTCAATCTAATTTTATTTGCATCTTTACTTTTCCTATCTATATTATAAAATACCAAAAATATATTTATCTTATCATACTATCTCTATCAGATCTCACTTTCGCAAGTGGTCGTAAAGGGATTGATGATGACCCACAAGTGTAGGGGATCTATCGTAGTCCTTTCTATAAGTAAGAGTGTCGAACCCAATGAGGAGCAGAAGGAAATGATAAGCGGTTTTCAGTAAGGTTTTCTCTGCCAGCACTGAAATAATAGGTGATAGATAGTTTTGTGATAAGATAAATAGTAACAAGCAAAAAGTAAATAAAGTAAATAAAGTGCAGCAAGGTGGCCCAATCCTTTATGTAGCAAGGGATAAGCCTGGACAAATTCTAATAATGAAGAAGGAGCTCCCGAGGACACATTGGGAATTATGGTCAAGCTAGTTTCATCACGTTCGTAAGATTCGTGTTCGGTACTTTGATAATTTGATATGTGGGTGGACCGGCACTTGGGTACTGCCCTAACTTGGACAAGCATCCCACTTATGATTAACCCCTATTGCAAACATCCGCAACTACAAAAAGGAGTATTAAGGTAAACCTAACCACATCATTAAACATATGGGTCCATATCAACCCCTAACGAAGCAACGCATAAACTAGGGTTTAAGCTTCTGTCACTCTAGCAACCCATCATCTACTTATTACTTCCCTATGCCTTCCTCTAGACCCAAATAAGGGTGAAGTGTCATGTAGTCGATGTTCACATAACACCACTAGACGAAAGACAACATACATCTCATCAAAATATCGAACAAATACCAAATTCACATGACTACTAATAGCAAGACTTCACCCATGTCCTCAGGAACAAATGTAACTACTCACAAAGCATATTCATGTTCATATTCAGAGGAGTAATGATATGCATAAAGGATCTGAACATATGATCTTCCACGAAGTAAACCAATTAGCATCAACTACAAGGAGTAATCAACACTACTAGCAACCCACAGGTACCAATTTGTGGTTCTGATACAAGATTGGATACAAGAGATGAACTAGGGTTTTGAGAGGAGATGGTGCTGGTGAAGATGTTGATGGAGATTGACCCCCTCCCGATGAGAGGATCGTTGGTGATGATGTTGGTGATGATTTCCTCCTCCCGAAGGGAAGTGTCCCTAGCAGAACAGCTCTGCCAGAGCCCTAGATTAATTCCGCCAAGGTTCTGCCTCGTGGCGGCGGAGTTTCGTCCCGTAAGCTTGCCCACGATTTTTTCCAGGGAAAGAGTGATGATATAGCAGAAGATGGATGCCGGAGGCCCACTAGGGGGCCCAGAAGATAGGGGGCCGCGCCCTACAGGGGGGCGCCCCTGTCTCCTGGACAGGGTGTGGGCCCCCTGGCCTATTTCTTTCGCTCATAAATTCTTAATAAATCCAAAAGGTTATTTCATGGAGTTTCAGGACTTTTGGAGTTGTGCAGAATAAGTTTCCAACGTTTGCTCCTTTTCCAGCCAGAATTCCAGCTGTCGGCATTCCCCCTCTTCATGGTAAACCTTGTAAAATAAGAGAGAATAGCCATAAGTATTGAGATATAATGTGTAATAACAGCCCATAATGCAATAAATATTGATATAAAAGCATGATGCAAAATGGACGTATCAACTCCCCCAAGCTTAGACCTCGCTTATCCTCAAGCGAAAGCCGAAATCGAAAAAAATGTCCGCATGTTTAGAGATAGAGGTGTCGATAAAAATAAAATACGGACATGAGGGCATCATGATCATTCTAATAACGGCAACATATATAGATTTTGTCATATGATTTCTTAAGCTCAAGTAATAAGCAATTCACAATGTCAAGTATGGTTCATCAACTTCATTGGGAGCTAACAAACTATAATCTCAGTCATTGAAGCAATTGCAATTTATCGTAACATCAGAAAGAGTCAATAATAGAGCTTTTCAACAAGCTCACATACTCAATTATCTCGTAGTCTCCCATAATTGCTAAGACTCATGCAATACTTGTGGTTATAGAGTTTCAGACAGACACTGAGAAAGATAGGGGCTTATTGTGTTGCCTCCCAACGTATTCACCTTTAGGTGATGTCAACAATAATAGCCTATGCCAACTTACATCCAATTGGATATATGTATCATGATCTTTCAAACACTAGGAGCTTGCCAAAGGATAAAATGAAAAAGGGAAAGGTGAAGATCACCTTGACTCAAGCATAAAGTAAAAATGTAAAGTAAAAGATATGCCCTTCGCAGAGGGAAGCAGAGGTTGTCATGCGCATTTAGGGTTGATGCACGAAATCTTAATGCAAAAGAACGTCACTTTATATTGCCCCTTGTATGTGGACCTTTATTATGCAATCCGTCGCTTTTATTACTTCCACAACAAGTTCGTACAAAGCTTATTTTCTTTGCACTAATAAGTCATACATATTTAGAGAGCAATTTTTATTGCTTGCACCGATGACAACTTACTTGAAGGATCTTACTCAATCCATAGGTAGATATGGTGGACCCTCATGGCAAAACTGGGTTTAAGGATATTTGGAAGCACAAGTAGTATTTCTACTTGGTGCAAGGAATTTGGCTAGCAAGAGTGGGAAAGGCAAGCTCAACATGTTTGGAAGGTCAATGGCAATATACTTTAACTGAGATGTCGGAAAACATAAACCATTACGTTGTCTTCCTTGTCCAACATCGACTCTTTTAGCATGTCATACTTAATGAGTGCTTCACAATCATAAAAGATGTCCAAGATAATATATTTATATGTGAATCCCTCTTTCCATATCACTTCCTATTAATTGCAATGATGACCAAGGCTACGTTCATCAACTCTCAACAATTTTTATGCCTCATACTTTCTTTGTGTGAAGTTATCACTATCCATAAGATCGATATGAACTCTTTTTGTTCTTTCTACTTTCACAAGATCATAGCAACATAGCAAAGCCCTTGACTCAACACTAATCTTTATTGTAGATAGCACACGGACTCGCTTACATAAAGAGATCACAATGCAAAACTCAAAACTACTTGATATCAAAACTTCAATCTACCAGATCAAGATACTACCAAAAGGATCGAACTAAATAAAGCGTTAAAGATAAGAGTGTGATGGTGATACGATACCGGGGCACCTCCCCCAAGCTTGGCAGTTGCCAAGGGGAGTGCCCATACCCATGTGATTATTTCTTCGGAGGTGGTGAAGTGGGAATTGTTGATGATGTAGGCTTGTCGTCCGTCTTCCAACGCATAGGCTCTCCATCATAAAAGGATGATCGAGTCTCCGAGATCCTTAAATTTGCACCCAAACTCATTCGCTTGAATCTATATTCATACTCACAGTTCTGGTTTTGCAGGTCATAAATCTGGGCTTGGAGGTGCTCGATTTCCTCTTGAAGCTTGAAGATGGTCTCCCCAATGACTTTGGCATCCAGCTTGTGGTTGTTGGTGAACTCCGTGATCATCATATGGTTGGCGTTGAGTCCACGCTCCACCATCCCTTGACACTTGAAAACTTCTTGCTCCATGGCTTCAAGCTTTGTCTCCATGCTCCCGGTACGCCTTGGTCCCTCCACATCACGGATATGCAGCACCCCCTCACGCATCTCAATGGTTTGAGGGTGATGCAGCACCTCCGCAAGATAGGGGTTGATAACCCTCTCGAAAAACTTGTCCTTGGGAGCGCTTGGAGACGACATGATGCTCTAGATCTGAAACAGAAACAGCTCGAAACGAAAACAGAAGATATTTGCGTGATACGGTGGTCAAACCCTTGTAGAGTATATATAATGAATTTTTACCGACCAAAATTCGTAAGGTACAAGAAAACGGAGTCCGGGAGGCACACGAGGTGCCCACGAGACAGGGGGCGCACCCTACAGGGGGGGGCGCGGCCTCCTCTCTCGTGGAAGCCTCGTGTCCCTTTCAGACTACTTCTTTCTTCCTAAAATTCTTAAATAATCCAAAACTGATAAAAATTGCCATTAGAGTTCTTTTGGAGTCGGTTTACTTACCGTACCACATACCTATGCCTTTTCGGAGTCTGGAACGTTCTGGAAAGTGTCTCTTATGTATTCCTCAGGGGTTATGGTTTCAATAATATTAGTTTCAACATTGATAGGATTACCTGAAATATAATGTTTAATTCTTTGACCGTTTACCACCCTCGGATTTGTGCCTTCGAAGTTGTTGATTTTTATAGCACTAGAACGATAGACCTCCTCGATAACATAGGGACCTTCCCATTTTGAGAGAATTTTTCCTGCAAAAAATCTTAAACGAGAGTTGAATAATAACACATAATCTCCTACGTTAAACTCACGCTTTTGTATCCTCTTATCATGCTAGCGTTTGACTTTTTCTTTGAAGAGCTTGGCATTCTCATATGCTTGGATTCTCCATTCATCAAGTGAGCTAATATCAAACAACCTCTTCTCACCGGCAAGTTTGAAGTCATAATTGAGCTCTTTAATAGCCCAATATGCTTTATGTTCAAGTTCAAGAGGTAAATGACATGCTTTTCCATAAACCATCTTATATGGAGACATACCCATAGGATTTTTGTATGCAGTTCTATAGGCCCATAATGCATCATCAAGTTTTTTGGACCAATTCTTTCTAGATCTATTCATAGTCTTTTGCAAAATTAATTTGAGCTCTCTATTGCTCAACTCTACTTGACCACTAGACCGCGGGTGATAAGGAGATGCGATTCTATGATTGACATCATACTTAGCATGCATCTTACGGAAAGCACCATGAAT
The DNA here is from genome assembly GCF_018294505.1 of Triticum aestivum. Classification (NCBI taxonomy): domain Eukaryota; kingdom Viridiplantae; phylum Streptophyta; class Magnoliopsida; order Poales; family Poaceae; genus Triticum; species Triticum aestivum. The sequence goes on along the minus strand of NC_057801.1, from coordinate 116,952,811 downwards.
AAAGTGTGAACCACCATCAGTCATAAGATATCTAGGGACTCCAAACCTCGGAAAAATAACTTCTTTGAGCATTTTAATAGAAGTGTTATGATCAGCACTACTAGTTGGAATAGCTTCTACCCACTTAGTAACGTGATCAATAGCAACTAAAATATGTGTATAACCATTGGAGGTAGGAAAAGGTCCCATATAATCAAAGCCCCAAACATCAAACGGTTCAATAACAAGAGAATAATTCAAAGGCATTTCTTGACGTCCACTAATGTTACCTATTCTTTGACATTCATCACAAGATAAGACAAACTTACGAGCATCTTTGAAGAGAGTAGGCCAATAAAAACCAGATTGTAGTACCTTGTGTGCAGTTCTATCTCCAGCGTGGTGTCCTCCATAAGATTCAGAGTGACACTTGCGTAGGATTTGTTCCTGTTCATGCTCAGGCACATAACATCTAATAATACCATCTACTCCTTCTTTATAAAGGCGTGGATCATCCCAGAAGTAATGTATTAAATCATAAAAGAACTTTTACTTTTGCTGGTATGTGAAACTAGGTGGTATATATTTAGCAACAATGTAATTAGCATAATCAGCATACCAAGGAGCAGTACGAGAAGCATTGACAACCGCTAATTGTTCATCAGGAAAACTATCATTAATAGGTAGTGGGTCATCAAGAACATTCTCTAACCTAGACAAGTTGTCTGCAACGAGGTTCTGAGCTCCCTTTCTATCAATAATATGCAAGTCAAATTCTTGGAGCAAGAGAACCCATCTAATGAGTCAAGGCTTAGCATCTTTCTTTTCCATAAGATATTTAATAGCAGCATGATCAGTGTGAATAGTAACTTTGGAATCAACAATATAAGGTCTAAACTTATCACATGCAAACACAACTGCTAAGAACTCTTATTCAGTAGTAGCATAATTTCTCTAGGCAGAATCAAGAGTCTTACTAGCATACTGGATAACATTCAATTTCTTATCAACTCTTTGCCCTAAAACAGCACCTACAGCATAATCACTAGCATCGCAGATAATTTCAAAAGGTAAATTCCAATCAGGTGGCTAAACAATAGGTGCAGTGATCAAGGCTTTCTTAAGTGTTTCAAATGCTTCTACACAATCATCATTAAAGACAAAAGGAATATCTTTTTGCAATAAATTAGTCAGAGGCCTAGAGATTTTAGAAAAGTCCTTAATGAACCTCCTATAAAAGCCGGCATGACCAAGGAAACTTCTTATACCTTTTATGTCCTTGGGACATGGCATCTTTTCAATAGCATCAACTTTGGCTTTATCAACTTCAATACCTCTCTCGGAGATGTTGTGCCCCAAGACAATGCCTTCATTAACCATAAAGTGACACTTTTCCCAATTAAGGACGAGACTAGTGTCTTCGCATCTCTGCAAAACTCGATCAAGGTTGCTCAAACAATCATCAAAAGAGGACCCATATGTCACACCCTAGCTAGTTCATGCATTAGAGTGTTGCATCATGTTTATTCTTTCATCAGAAACCTGAAATGGGGATGACAGAACCCCCAGCCCCCTCTGAAACCAATTAGGGTTTACTAAAAACTTTTTCAATGAACCTGAAATGCCCTTCTAAAATGCCCATCATTTTTGTCTTGGTTCAGAACCTCTGCCAAAAGTGATGCACATTTTCCTAGGCCATCTTAGGGTTTTTGAATTAAATCATAAATATTTGAATTTGGGCATTTAAAATTATATAAAATATTTAAATGCTCAAATATCTCCAAAATAAAATGTTTCATGTTGGAAATAATCCAACTATGGACCAGGAGTAGTTTGGTGATTTTAGGAGTTGCCTAAGTATTTTTATTAATTCAACAAAGTTGCAGAAGTATTAAAAAACAGAAAACAGTAAAAATAGCAAAACCTTACCTGGCGCCCAGCACCCGGCCCACCTGCCGGCCCAGCCCAGCGCCGCTCCAGCGAGCTGCTTGCCGGCCAGGCAGGCAGGCAGGTGCCCGGCGGCGACCGCAGCGCGCGCCACGCAGCTGGCTGCCGCCCTGCTCCACCTCCTCGCCTCGGGGCTGGATGGATGAGCTCCACGCAGCGCCGTGAACCCGCAGGACACCTCCATTCTCCCCCAACCCCTCTCTCTCGCGCTCCCCCGCCATGGCCGACGCCATCGTCGCCACCCCCTCGCCGTAGCCACGCCCTCCGTCAACCCCACGCCGTGCCGCAGTGTCCAGGAGCTCCGCCACCCTCCTCTCCTTCGAGCAAGCCGAGCCCCGAGCGCTCGCAAGGCCCGAGCCCACCGCATCGACCTCGACCGAACCGCCATCGCCGGAGATCCCCTTCAACACCGTCGCCGCCTCAACTCGTCCCCGGCCCCGCCGGTGGCCTCTACGGGTGCGCTGTGAGCCTAGCTACCCCTCCTACCCTCCCTCTCTCGTTCCCGAGCCGTGTAGCAACCTCCCGGAGCTCAACCGCACCCACCACCGTGGAGCTCGTCGCCGACGTGCTCCCGGTCACCCTCCGACCACTCCACGGTGTCCATCATGCTCACCGCGTCACGTAGCACCTAACTAGCTACTCCCCGCACCTCACCGACCCCCCTAGCGACAAGTTCGACTTCGGCCGAACTCCGGTGGCCGCCAAAGTCGTCGCCGGCACCAACTCCGGCCACCCCGACCCCAACGGACTCCACCAAGAGCTGCGGCTCGACCTCAGCTCCTCTCCGGTGGCCTCCGCAGCTCGTTTGGTTGCCGGAACAGCAAAAATCACTTCCGCCGCCGCGTCGGGCTCGCCGGCGGCTAAACGCCGGTGCAGCCGACCCGGGTTTGACCACGGGTCAGCCCTGGTTGACTCTCCTGAGTCAACGACAGGTGGGGCCCAGCCCTGTTAATTAAACAGGTTTAGTTTTAATTAAACTTTAACTAATCTAATCACACTGACACGCAGGACCCACTGTCAGGTTTGACCGGACCGTGTCCCGTTGACCTGCTGATGTCACACTGACGTCAGGCTGACGAAATAAATTAATTTCTGGATTTCATTTAATATAGGAAATTCCAGAATATAGTTTAAACTTCAAAAATTCATAACTTTTAATCTGTAACTCCAAATCAGACAAGTTATATATGAAAAATGATCAGAAAAATCCAATCTATCCATCTGTACTATTTTCATGCATGATTCAACAATTTAACTTGATGTTTAATGCAGAACAAGATAAAACACTTTAAAGGGCCATGTATGAGTTTGAAATTTGAATCTTTGGTTCAAATTGGTTCAAACCCTTCTGGTCTTAGTTGCATTAGCCCAACACACTCATATTGCCATGTTTCATGCATGCATCATATTGTTGCACATTGTTTGGTGATGGTTGTGTATCGGTGTTCTTCGCGGCAGGTTCTGCCTCCGAGGAGTACCGTGATTACCCTAATGAAGAACCGTATCAGTGCATCGAACCATCAGGCAAGCAGCCAACCATTTGATCATATCGATACAATCCCATGTTCTCGCTCCTACTCTCTTTTACTGCATTAAGACAACGCGTTTCAAACTGCTGTGTGCTACGGTAGTTGAACCCATTTCCTCTGCATGACCTGTCATTGCCACAGTAACTAGATGAAACCCACTAGCATGTGTAGGAGTTGATTGAGCCATATGTATGTGTTGTTCCTACCTTGCTATGCCTGCTATGCTTAGAGTCGTGTCAGGTCTGGTTCATCTGGGTGATGGACTAGAGTGAAATGTTTATGTCGGTAATGAGAGTGGTGTGGTGAACACGATTTGGTAAAGGTATCGATGAAAGGCCATGTAGGAGTACATGGTGGGTTGTTTCATTGAAGCCAACCTTAAGCACTGAGATCTGTATGTGTGATTTAAGATACAGCTACTACCATGCATTGGGCCCTGAAATATGACCCCGCTCGACTTCTTATTCACCCTAGTCCTCTGTCCAGGAGTTGCAAGTAGTTTCTGGTGTTTGTAGCCTACTGGAGGCCGCGGACAGCGCTGACCGTAGGGCTGGGCTGTGATGCGGTAGGTACGTGGCCGGGTAAACCGGGCACCCGTGTGGTGTCACGGAACCCTGTTCACACCGTTTGGGGCTGTGAGCGAAACTCCGGCCGGATCTCCTCATGGATGGAACCCGAATAGGCGATAAACCTGGACTAGAGACTTAGGTGTTTAGGTAGGTCGTGGTCTACACCCACGTCGGCTTTCGCTTGAAGTCTGCCGAGCACATGTCGTGTGCAGACGCTAAGTGGTGGAAACATGTATGAAGAAGTACACCCCTGCAGGGTTATCATGATCTATTCGAATAGCCGCGTCCGCGGTAAAGGACTACTTGGTTGCCTATACAGTTCATAGACAAGTAAATGGAAACTACTAAAAGCTTCAAGATAAGTGTGAGTGTCGAGGATGGCTCTTCCGTAGGAAGACGGAGGTGGATCCTCGGTAGTGTATTGAAGTGGTCAGTAGTGGACTCGTGTACGCAAAACCATTTCAAGTTGGAGTCTCGTAGGATAGCCTAGCCAAGAGTCAAAGCTGGCTTGCTGCAATAACTCCACCAACCCTTCTTGATAATGTGCATGTATGTAGGATCTGATGTAAGTCTTGCTGAGTACCTTTGTACTCATGTTGCTATAATTTACATTTTTTACAGAAGACGCTGCAACCCCTTCTGATGGGTTCTTTGTAGACGTTGACATCAATGAGTAGGCTAAGGCCCAGGTGGTGATCCTGAGCTTGTGAAGGACCACGTAGTATAGCTAGGCTTTCCAAGCCTCTTTTATTTTACTAGTTGTCTGTACTCAGACAAGCTACTTCCTCTGCTGGTTTGTATGATTGTATGACTTGAATGCTGGGTCGTGTGACCCGTACCTATGTGTATGTTATGTATGGCTCTCTGAGCCTTAAATAAAGTACTTGTGTCGTAGAGTCATGTTGTGATGCCTTGTTGTATTTCCACATATCGAGCATATTGTGTGTATGACTGAAATGCTTGGTATGTGTGGGATCTGACTATCTAGTTGTTTATCTTTAGTAGCCTCTCTTACCGGGAAATGTCTCCTAGTGTTACCACTAAGCCATGGTAGCTTGCTACTTCTCTGGAACACTTAGGCTGGCCGGCATGTGTCCTTCTTCGTTCCTGTGTCTGTCCCTTCGGGGAAATGTCACGCATTGAGTACCGGAGTCCTGTTAGCCCGCTACAGCCCGGTTTACCGGAGTCCTGCTAGCCCAGTGCTACAGCCCGGACCCACTTGCTGATGACCGACACGTTCGTTGCTGGGTCATGGATGCCTGTCCCTGTAAGTCTGTGCCAATTTGGGTTTACAACTAGCCATGTCAGCCCGGGCTCCTTATCATACGGGTGCTAGCGACACTATCATATACGTGTGCCAAAAGGCGCAAACGGTCCCGGGCAAAGGTAAGGCGACACCCGTGGGAATACCGTGCGTGAGGCCGCAAAGTGATATGAGGTGTTACATGCTAGACCTATGTGGCATCGAGTCGGGGTCCTGACAGCGTTGGCATCAGAGCCGGACTGCCTGTAGGTTCTCCAAGCCAAACTGGTCGATGTTGAGTCTAGAAATTCCTTAGTTATATGTAGGGGAATTGTTTGTGGGTTGGAACGTAAGGTTCTTTTTACTCCTTATCTTATGACATTCTGATCTGAGTCAGTCTATTCTTCCACCGGGGGTTAAGGAATTAGGATCTTTTCTCTCTATCAGGATCACGTGTTACTAATCAGTAGTACCTTATAGGTTTGATGGATACAAGCCTAGTACAGTTCTACTACCACATCATGTTGTTAGGATGGACTCAGAACTTTGATATGATGATGTTGAGTGTGTATGAAATCCTTTGTCAAATGTCTCAAAATCCTTCTTGAGCATTTACAGCTGTTATGCTGCCAAAATTTTGCTAGAAATTCTAATGCCTTTGCATTATGGTTGTGCTTTCAGATGGCCACTCACGACCTTAATCAAGTGGTTCGCCTAACTCGATGCCTAGATGTACCCGGCCATACCGCCATGTTGGTCAGGGTAATGACTGAGGGTGGATACCATTGGTATCCTGAGTACATGGTCGAAGAGCAATTCCGAGACTTTAATCAAAGCCAGTATCTCTGCACTGTCAAGATATTTCCATCTTATCCTGGATCCACCGAGCCCCTTCACTGCTCCTATGGACTCGGGGTTACTATTGAGATGGTTGTGCAGGACGCCGCCTACTCTATGATGACCATCATGCGAGTCAGGTCTGGCCTATTTCGGGACTCTGATTTCCGGTATATGCCAGGATCACTTCTGGGAGCACAAGGGTATCTCCAGGCTATCTATGCTGACCCCACTCAGGAGGATTCACGGACTCGCACCACTGCTGAGATGCTCGAGGATAAGGACCGTGAAAACCGGGCCTTGAGGCTAGAGCTTTTCAATACCCGTGCTGACCATTGGGCCACATTGATTCGGTTTGCACCGGCAGTGCAAGCTGGATATTCGGATATGCGTGATCTCTATCCTGTGAGATCTGCTTTGCCAGACGTGATGGGTTGGCGTGATGTAGGAGGCATCACCCCACCTCGCGGTCCCCGCAGGCCACCGTCTGTTGGTCCAAGACCTCATCCTAGCCCCTATGGTCCACAAGCTCCACGAGATCGTCTGTTTCCGGATGATCATGTTGAGCTTCCAGGCTATGGAGGTGACTTCTACGAGGACTACTACGGATCGGTCTGAGTTAGTGGTAGTATCACTAGTTCTTACTAGTTGTGTCGTCTATCGTCCTGCGTGACTCGTGGGATATGACCTAGTTTGTACCGCCTTCCGGAGGTGTAGAAAAATAATGTATAGGAGCTTGGGATGCCTCCGTTGAGATGTAATCCTCTTTTCACCGTAATAGTACCTTGTTTGGTCTTGTACTAAACCTTGTATGGTGTGTATGACGATGGAATAAAGAAGCAGTTTCTGTATCTACCATGTCATACGGATGATCATCTTGCATTCCGAGTTACTCCTTACATTCTGTATTCTATGTCGGAATCTTATCATTCTGACTAAATCATTGTCTTGTTTACCTAGGATGGTCAACACGCGCAATAACCCTGCTCCTCAAGAGCAGGCCAAAGGCAGTGAAGTCAGGAATGCAAATCTGCCTCATCCTCCTTCCCTAGCCGAGGTTATGAGGGAAGCCGAAAGAAACAAGCGGGAGACCAACCGTTTGTTGGAGCGTATTGAACAGAACACATCACACCATCAGAGGACTAACGTGGTGTCACTCAGTGATTTCATCAAGTTACATCCACCCACGTTCCACCACTCCGTCGAGCCTCTTGACGCTGATGACTGGCTTCGCAGTATTTCTCACAAACTACGCTCCGCGCTAGTAGCCGAGGCTGACAAGGTCACCTTTGCTGCATATCATCTTGAAGGCCCCGCCAGTCTCTGGTGGGAGAATTATGGAGCTATGCGCCCAGCGGGCCATGTCACTACTTGGGCTGAATTCAGCGAGGCTTTCCGTGAACATCACATTCCGGAGGGTCTCATGAACCGTAAACGTGAGGAATTTTGCAGTTTCACTCAGGGCCGACTCTCTGTGGATGCTTACAGCAGGGAGTTCGGTAACCTCGCACGATATGCCACTGAGGAAGTTTCTACCGATGCCAAGAAGCAAGCAAGGTTCCGTAAGGGGCTTAGTCCTGAGCTTCGCCGCGACCTCCGTCTGCATGAGTGCACATCTTTTCAGAAGCTTGTTAACAAGGCCATCAGTGCTGAGACTGGTCAGACTGATTATGACGCAACACGCAAGCATGGCCGTGACGTGGGTTCCTCATCCGGTGCTGGTTCTCAGAAGCGCCACGTGTGGGTGCCCAACACTGCCCTGCCACCCAGGTTCACACCGAGGCCATCCTTCCAGGCGCCTCGCCCCGTTCAACAGTCTGCACCAGCCAAGCCCTATGGTGGTCCAACCAACAGTGCTCCTCCACGTACCAGTGTCGTGACTTGTTTTAAGTGTGGGGAATCTGGCCACTATATGCGTGAGTGTCCCCAAACCAACCCCAACCAATCTGCTAAAGCTGTTGGCTGTGGCAAGCCGATAGGTAAAGTGTTCCACGCCAAGCCGGCCACCGCTACACGTGGCCATGTCAACTCTATCTCTGCCGAAGAAGCTCAAGAGGATCCCAACATCGTTCTCGGTACGCTCCTTGTTAATTGCCACCCGGCATCTGTTCTTTTCGATACAGGAGCATCTCATTCATTTATATCCGAGAACTATGCTCGTTTTCATAACACCGCATTCTGTGACATGCCATCCACTATGGAAATTTCTACTCTCGGTTCTAGATGGCAAACCTCCAGGGTAAGTTATGGAAATAAAATCCAAGTCGACAGACTTGTTTTCCTTGCATCTTTGATAGCTCTCAAATCTTCAGATATTAATATCATCTTGGGTATGGACTGGATGTCAGCTCATCATGCCAAAATTGATTGCTTCTCTAGGACTGTTCAACTCACCCATCCTTCGGGGAAGATAGTCAATGTCTTGACCCGATTAGCCAAGCGACAATTATATTCTCTTAACGCCAGCCCTTTGCCAGACCTTGAGGACGTTACGGTAGTCCGTGACTTCCCGGATGTCTTCCCAGAGGAATTGCCAGGTGTTCCACCTGACAGGGATGTGGAGTTCGTAATAGACCTCATTCCAGGAACCGTCCCGATTGCTAGAAGACCCTATAAGATGGCACCACTAGAACTAGCCGAGCTTAAGAAACAACTCGATGAGTCCTTGAAAAAGGGTTTCATCCGACCTAGTTCATCTCCGTGGGCTTGCCCCGTCCTCTTCGTCAAGAAGAAGGATGGTACGGACCGGATGGTTGTAGATTATCGACCTGTCAATTTGGTCACAATCAAGAACAAATATCCGCTCCCCAGGATCAACGACCTGTATGATCAGCTCGCTGGATCCTCAGTCTTCTCCAAAATGGATTTGAGGTTGGGCTACCATCAAATCACAATCAGAAACGGGGACATTCCTAAAACGGCCTTTGTTACTCGTTATGGCCAATACGAGTACACTGTCATGTCCTTCGGTTTAACCAACGCTCCAGCCACCTTTTCTCGGTTAATGAACTCAATCTTCATGGAGTATTTGGATAAATTCGTCGTGGTTTACCTCGATGATATACTCATCTACTCCAAGAACGAGAAAGAACATGCCGAACATCTAAGGCTAGTGTTGAAGAAACTTCGAGAGCATCGCCTTTATGCCAAATTTTCTAAATGTGAATTCTGGTTGTCAGAAGTGACCTATCTGGGTCATGTAATATCTGGTAAAGGTATTGCTGTTAACCCCGAGCGAGTTCAAGCCGTCCTTAATTGGACTCCACCTGAATCGGTCAAGCAAGTTCGGAGTTTTCTGGGCTTAGCGAGCTATTGCCGTCGCTTTGTCGAAAATTTCTCCAAAGTTGCTAAACCTCTAACCGAACTCCTCAAGAAAGATAAAAAGTTCGAGTGGACTCCACAGTGTGAGCACAGCTTTCAGGAACTAAAAAGACGCCTGACATCTGCTCCCGTATTGGTACCGCCAGATTTCTCTAAGGACTTTGTTATCTACTGCGACGCCTCGCGACAAGGACTAGGTTGCATTCTCATGCAAGATCGACACGTAATTGCTTACGCTTCACGGCAATTGCACCCACATGAGGAGAATTATCCTACTCATGATCTAGAGCTTGCAGCCGTAGTCTATGCACTTAAAACCTGGCGACATTACCTTCTTGGTAATCGTTGCGAAATATTCACTGATCACCAAAGTCTGAAGTACATCTTCACCCAACCGGATTTGAATCTCAGGCAAAGACGTTGGGTTGAGTTGATCACAGATTTCGACATAGGAATAACTTACACCCCAGGGAAAGCCAACGTCATGACTGATGCGCTAAGTCGTAAATCTTATTGTAACAACCTGATGTTACAACAAAGTCAACCGCTTCTCCATGAGGAATTTCGGAAGCTTAACCTTCACATTGTTCCTCAAGGATTTCTTTCCACCTTGGTGGCGAAACCTACTCTTACGGATCAAATCATCGCTACCCAAAAGCGAGATAAGGGAATATCTAAAATCAAGGAGAACATTGCTAGCGGAGGTGCTAGTTGTTTTTCCACAAATGATCATGGTGTTGTGTACTTTGAGAACCGTTTAGTGGTTCCCAGGAACCAGCATCTACGGCAGTTGATCCTTAAGGAGGCTCATGAATCTCCTCTCACCATTCATCCCGGTAGTACCAAGATGTATCAGGACCTACGCCAGAGGTTCTGGTGGACTAGGATGAAGAGAGAAATTGCTCAGTACATTGCTAATTGCGACGTCTGCCGTCGTGTAAAAGCAGAGCATCAACGGCCTGCTGGCACCCTTCAACCCTTAGCTATTCCTGAATGGAAATGGGATAAAATTGGTATGGATTTCATTCCCGGTTTTCCCAGGACCAAGAGAGGGAATAATGCTATCTTCGTCGTTGTCGATCGTCTTTCCAAAGTAGCCCATTTCTTACCTGTTCGTGAGAGTATAACCGCTAGTCAATTGGAAGACTTATACATCTCCCGAATAGTGTCTCTCCATGGTGTTCCTTTGGAAATTAACTCGGATCGAGGAAGTCTTTTCACCTCTCGATTTTGGGAAAGTTTCCAAAATGCTATGGGAACCCATCTCTCTTTTAGCACCGCCTTCCACCCTCAATCAAGTGGTCAAGTGGAACGCGTCAACCAGATCCTAGAAGACATGCTTTGAGCCTCTGTTATCTCATTCGGAATGGAGTGGGAGAAATGCCTTCCATTTGCCGAATTTGCTTATAGCAACAGCTATCAATCTAGCTTGGGTAAAGCCCCTTTTGAAGTGCTCTATGGACGACGTTGTCGAACACCCCTTAACTGGTCAGAAACCGGGGAAAGACAATTCTTTGGCCCGGATATGATTCAGGAAGCAGAAGAGCAAGTTCGCATCGTTCGTGAAAAGTTGAGAACAGCCCAATCTCGTCAAAAGAGCCAGTATGACCGAAAACATAAGGCTATGACTTTCGAGGTTGACGAGAAGGCTTACCTTCGGGTTACCCCTCTGAAGGGAACCCATCGTTTCGGTATCAAAGGCAAATTGGCTCCTCGTTACATTGGACCTTTTCGCATTCTCGCTAAACGAGGAGAAGTTGCCTACCAGTTGGAACTACCTCCGCACCTCTCCAAAGTCCACGATGTCTTCCACGTTTCTCAACTCAGGCATTGCTTCTCGGATCCTATCCGTGGAGTGGACCACGAAACGCTTGATCTCCAAGATAATCTCACGTATCGAGAGTACCCCATTCGTATCCTCGATCAGGCCGAGCGTACAACTCGACGTCATAATATCAAGTTTCTCAAAGTACAATGGTCGCACCATTCTGAGGATGAAGCAACTGGGGAAAGGGAGGATCGTCTTCGACTCGAGTATCCCGCCCTTTTTCCGGAGGAACCCAAATCTCGGGACGAGATTCTTTTGAGTGGGGGTGAGTTGTCACACCCTAGCTAGTTCATGCATTAGAGTGTTGCATCATGTTTATTCTTTCATCAGAAACCTGAAATGGGGATGACAGAACCCCCAGCCCCCTCTGAAACCAATTAGGGTTTACTAAAAACTTTTTCAATGAACCTGAAATGCCCTTCTAAAATGCCCATCATTTTTGTCTTGGTTCAGAACCTCTGCCAAAAGTGATGCACATTTTCCTAGGCCATCTTAGGGTTTTTGAATTAAATCATAAATATTTGAATTTGGGCATTTAAAATTATATAAAATATTTAAATGCTCAAATATGTCCAAACTAAAATGTTTCATGTTGGAAATAATCTAACTATGGACCAGGAGTAGTTTGGTGATTTTAGGAGTTGCCTAAGTATTTTTATTAATTCAACAAAGTTGCAGAAGTATTAAAAAAACAGAAAACAGTAAAAATAGCAAAACCTTACCTGGCGCCCAGCACCCGGCCCACCTGCCGGCCCAGCCCAGCGCCGCTCCAGCGAGCTGCTTGCCGGCCAGGCAGGCAGGCAGGTGCCCGGCGGCGACCGCAGCGCGCGCCACGTAGCTGGTTGCCGCCCTGCTCCACCTCCTCGCCTCGGGGCTGGATGGATGAGCTCCACGCAGCGCCGTGAACCCGCAGGACATCTCCATTCTCCCCCAACCCCTCTCTCTCGCGCTCCCCCGCCATGGCCGACGCCATCGCCGCCACCCCCTCGCCGTAGCCACGCCCTCTGTCAACCCCACGCCGTGCCGCAGTGTCCAGGAGCTCCGCCACCCTCCTCTCCTTCGAGCAAGCCGAGCCCCGAGCGCTCGCAAGGCCCAAGCCCACCGCATCGACCTCGACCGAACCGCCGTCGCCGGAGATCCCCTTCAACACCGTCGCCGCCTCAGCTCGTCCCCGACCCCGCCGGTGGCCTCTACGGGTGCGCTGTGAGCCTAGCTACCCCTCCTACCCTCCCTCTCTCGTTCCCGAGCCGTGTAGCGACCTCCCGGAGCTCAACCGCACCCACCATCGTGGAGCTCGTCGCCGACGTGCTCCCGGTCACCCTCCGACCACTCCACGGTGTCCATCATGCTCACCGCATCATGTAGCACCTAACTAGCTACTCCCCGCACCTCACCGACCCCCCTAGCGACAAGTTCGACTTCGGCCGAACTCCGGTGGCCGCCAAAGTCGTCGCCGGCGCCAACTCCGGCCACCCCGACCCCAACGGACTCCACCAAGAGCTGCGGCTCGACCTCAGCTCCTCTCTGGTGGCCTCCGCGGCTCGTTTGGTTGCCGGAACGGCAAAAATCACTTCCGCCGCCGCATCGGGCTCGCCGGCAGCTAAACGCCGGTGCAGCCGACCCGAGTTTGACCACGGGTGGGCCCTGGTTGACTCTCCTGAGTCAATGACAGGTGGGGCCCAGCCCTGTTAATTAAACAGGTTTAGTTTTAATTAAACTTTAACTAATCTAATTACACTGACACGCGGGACCCACTATCAGGTTTGACCAGACCGTGTCCCGTTGACCTGCTGATGTCACACTGACGTCAGGCTGATGAAATAAATTAACTTCTGGATTTCATTTAATATAGGAAATTCCAGAATATAGTTTAAACTTCAAAAATTCATAACTTTTAATCTGTAACTCCAAATCAGACAAGTTATATATTAAAAATGATCAGAAAAATCCAATCTATCCATCTGTACTACTTTCATGCATGATTAAACAAGTTAACTTGATGTTTAATGCAGAACAAGATAAAACACTTTAAAGGGCCATGTATGAGTTTGAAATTTGAATCTTTGGTTCAAATTGGTTCAAACCCTTCTGGTCTTAGTTGCATTAGCCCAACACACTCATATTGCCATGTTTCATGCATGCATCATATTGTTGCACATTGTTTGGTGATGGTTGTGTATCGGTGTTCTTTGCGGCAGGTTCTGCCTCCGAGGAGTACCGTGATTACCCTAACGAAGAACCGTATCAGTGCATCGAACCATGAGGCAAGCAACCAACCATTTGATCATATCGATACAATCCCATGTTCTCGCTCCTGCTCTCTTTTACTGCATTAAGACAACGCGTTTCAAACTGCTGTGTGCTACGGTAGTTGAACCCATTTCCTCTGCATGACCTGTCATTGCCACAGCAACTAGATGAAACCCACTAGCATGTGTAGGAGTTGATTGAGCCATATGTATGTGTTGTTCCTACCTTGCTATGCCTGCTATGCTTAGAGTCGTGTCAGGTCTGGTTCATCTGGGTGATGGACTAGAGTGAAATGTTTATGTCGGTAATGAGAGTGGTGTGGTGAACACGATTTGGTAAAGGTATCGATGAAAGGCCATGTAGGAGTACATGGTGGGTTGTTTCATTGAAGCCAACCTTAAGCACTGAGACATGTATGTGTGATTTAAGATACAGCTACTACCATGCATTGGGCCCTGAAATATGACCCCGCTCGACTTCTTATTCACCCTAGTCCTCTGTCCAGGAGTTGCAAGTAGTTTCTGGTGTTTGTAGCCTACTGGAGGCCGTGGACAGCACTGACCGTAGGGGTGGGCTGTGATGCGGTAGGTACGTGGCCGGGTAAACCGGGCACCCGTTTGGTGTCACGGAACCCTGTTCACATCGTTTGGGGCTGTGAGCGAAACTCCGGCCGGATCTCCTCATGGATGGAACCCGAATAGGCGATAAACCTGGACTAGAGACTTAGGTGTTTAGGTAGGTCGTGGTCTACACCCACGTCGGCTTTCGCTTGAAGTCTGCCGAGCACATGTCGTGTGCAGACGCTAAGTTTTGGAAACATGTATGAAGAAGTACACCCCTGCAGGGTTATCATGATCTATTCGAATAGCCGCGTCCGCGGTAAAGGACTACTTGGTTGCCTATACAGTTCATAGACAAGTAAATGGAAACTACTAAAAGCTTCAAGATAAGTGTGAGTGCTGAGGATGGCTCTTCCGTAGGAAGACGGAGGTGGATCCTTGGTAGTGTATTGAAGTGGTGAGTAGTGGACTCGTGTACGCAAAACCATTTCAAGTTGGAGTCTCGTAGGATAGCCTAGCCAAGAGTCAAAGCTGGCTTGCTGCAATAACTCCACCAACCCTTCTTGATAATGTGCATGTATGTAGGATCTGATGTAAGTCTTGCTGAGTACCTTTGTACTCATGTTGCTATAATTTACATTTTTTACAGAAGACGCTGCAACCCCTTCTGATGGGTTCTTCGTAGACGTTGACATCAATGAGTAGACTAAGGCCCAGGTGGTGATCCTGAGCTTGTGAAGGACCACGTAGTATAGCTAGGCTTTCCAAGCCTCTTTTATTTTACTAGTTGTCTGTACCCAGACAAGCTACTTCCGCTGCTGGTTTGTATGACTGTATGACTTGAATGCTGGGTCGTGTGACCCGTACCTATGTGTATGTTATGTATGGCTCTCTGAGCCTTAAATAAAGTACTTGTGTCGTAGAGTCATGTTGTGATGCCTTGTTGTATTTGCACATATCGAGCATATTGTGTGTATGACTGAAATGCTTGGTATGTGTGGGATCTGACTATCTAGTTGTTTATCTTTAGTAGCCTCTCTTACCGGGAAATGTCTCCTAGTGTTACCACTGAGCCATGGTAGCTTGCTACTGCTCTGGAACACTTAGGCTGGCCGGCATGTGTCCTTCTTCATTCCTGTGTCTGTCCCTTCGGGGAAATGTCACGCATTGAGTACCGGAGTCCTGTTAGCCCGCTACAGCCCAGTTTACCGGAGTCCTGCTAGCCCAGTGCTACAGCCCGGACCCACTTGCTGATGATCGACACGTTCGTTGCTGGGTCATGGATGCCTGTCCCTGTAAGTCTATGCCACTTTGGGTTTACAACTAGCCATGTCAGCCCGGGCTCCTTATCATATGGGTGCTAGCGACACTATCATATACATGTGCCAAAAGGCGCAAACGGTCCCGGGCAAAGGTAAGGCGACACCCGTGGGAATACCGTGCGTGAGGCCGCAAAGTGATATGAGGTGTTACATGCTAGACCTATGTGGCATCGAGTCGGGGTCCTGACACCATAGATGGAGAAGTCATTCATGAATACCTCACAAATCTTTTCACAAAAATCAAAGAATATAGCCATCATGCATCTTTGAAAGGTAGCAGGTGCATTACATAAACCAAAAGGCATACGTCTATAAGCAAAAGTACCAAAAGGGCAAGTAAAAGTAGTTTGAGATTGATCCTTCGCGGACACAGGTATTTGAGAGAAGCCATAATAACCATCTAGAAAGCAAAAATGTGTGTGTTTGGATAGCCTTTCTAGCATTTGATCAATAAAAGGTAAAGGGTAATGATCTTTCTTAGTAGCTTTATTTAACTTACGGAAATCAATTACCATCCTATAGCCTGTAATAATTCTTTGCGGGATCAATTCATCTTTATCATTAGGAACAACGGTAATACTTCCATTTTTAGGGACACAATGGACAGGGCTTACCCATTCACTATTAGCAACGGGATAAATAATACCTGCCTCAAGGAGTTTTAGAATCTCCTTTCTTACCACTTCCTTCATTTTGGGATTTAATCGTCTTTGAGGATCTCTAACGGGTTTGGCATCTTTCTCCACTGAAATTTTGTGTTGACATAATGTGGGACTAATGCCCTTAAGATCGTCTAGAGTATATCCAATAGCACCTCGGTGCTTCTTCAGAGTTTTCAATAATCTTTCTTCTTCTTTCTCTGAAAGGTTAGCACTAATAATAATAGGATATATTTCTTTTTCATCAAGATAAGCATACTTGAGATTATCAGGTAAGGGTTTGAGTTCGAACATGGGATCACCCTTGGGTGGAGGGGGATCCCCAAGAATTTCAATGGGAAGGTTATGTTTTAGCATAGGTTCTTGTTTAAGGAACACTTCATCTATTTCTTCCCTTTCCTTCATAAACATATCGTTTTCATGGTCTAGCAAATATTGTTCTAACGGATCAGTTTGAGGAACAGCAATGGAAGCAAGACCAATAATTTCATCTTTACTAGGTGGTTCCCTTTCACGAGGTTGTCTACTAAACTTAGGGAAATTAAACTCATGAGACATACCATCTATGCCAACAGTGACAATATTCTTTTCACAATTAATCTTAGCACTAGCAGTATTCAAGAAGGGTCTACCAAAAATAATGGGACAGAAATCATCTTGTGGGGAACCAAGAACAAGAAAATCAGCAGGGTATTTAATCTTCCCGCACAAGACTTCAACATCTCTAACAATCCCAATCGGTTTAATGGTGTCCCTATTAGCAAGCTTAATAGTAACATCAATATCTTCTAATTCAACAGGTGCAATATCGTGCATAATTTCTTTATAAAGATCATAAGGTATCGCATTAGCACTAGCACCCATATCACATAAGCCATGATAACAATGATCTCCTATTTTAACAGAAATAACAGGCGTGCCTACAACAGGTCTACGTGTCTTAGTATCGGGTCTAGCAATATTAGAAGTTTCACCCAAGAAAGAGATAGCATGCCCATCTAAGTCCTCATCCAAGAGATCTTTAATCATAGCAATACCAGGTTCAACATTAATTTGCTCAGGAGGTGTATAGGTCCTAGTATTACTCTTACGAACAACAGTCGAAGCTTTAACATGATCTTTTATCCTAACAGGAAAAGGAGGTTTTTCAACATAAGCAGTAGGAATAATAGGATCACTATATGTAATAGTCTTTTCTTCAACTGTCATAGGTGCAACTACTTTCACTTCAATAGGAGGGTTATATTTAAACCACTTCTCTTTAGGGAGATCAATGTGAGTAGAAAAAGTTTCACAAAAAGTAGCTACTATCTCAGAGTCAAGTCCATACTTAGAGCTAAATCCACGAAAAGCATCGGTATCCATAAAAGATTTAACACAATCGAACATAGGAGTCATACCTGACTCCTTACCATCGTCGGAACCCAAATCTTTAGAGTTGCATTTAATTCTTTCCAATAAGTCCCATTTGAAATCAATAGTCTTTAGCATATAGGAACCAACACAGGAAGTATCGAGCAGGTTGCGATTATCAAGAGAAAGCCGAGCATAAAAATTCTGAATAATCATTTCCCGAGAGAGCTCATGATTGGGGCATGAATATAACATTGACTAAAGCCTCCCCCAAGCTTGAGCGATGCTTTCTCCTTCGCAAGGCCAGAAATTATATATGTAATTACGATCACGATGAACAAGATGCATAGGATAGAACTTCTGGTGAAATTCCAACTTCAGTCGCTTATAATTCCAAAATCTCGTATCATCACATAGCCTATACCATGTCATTGCATCTCCCTTCAAAGATAAAGGGAAGACCTTCCTTTTGACAACATCATCGGGGATACCTGCAAGCTTAAATAATCCACAAACTTCATCCACAAAGATAAGGTGTAAGTCGGGATGCAATGTTCCATCTCCTGCAAAAGGATTAGCTAGCAGTTTTTCTATCATACCCGAAGGAATCTCAAAGTGAATATTTTCATAAGGTTCAGTAGGTTGAGGAGCATCTCTTTACTCTTCTAGTTGGGGTGAAGATACCCCAAACAAGCCCTTCAAAGAATTAGTTTCCATAGTAACAAGTAACAAAAAATTTCAGCACACTATATAAATGTTTCCTTACCAAGTTCCACTCACCAAAAGCGCTACACTCCCCGGCAACGGCGCCAGAAAAGAGTCTTGATGACCCACAAGTGTAGGGGATCTATCGTAGTCCTTTCGATAAGTAAGAGTGTCTATCCCAACGAGGAGCAAAAGGAAATGATAAGCGGTTATCAGTAAGGTTTTCTCTGCAAGCACTGAAATAGTAGGTGATAGATAGTTTTGTGATAAGATAAATAGTAACAAGCAAAAAGTAAATAAAGTAAATAAAGTGCAGCAAGGTGGCCCAATCCTTTATGTAGCAAAGGATAAGCCTGGACAAATTCTAATAATGAAGAAGGAGCCCCCAAGGACACATTGGGAATTATCGTCAAGCTAGTTTCATCACGTTCGTAAGATTCGCGTTCGGTACTTTGATAATTTGATATGTGGGTGGACCGGCACTTGGGTACTGCCCTAACTTCGACAAGCATCCCACTTATGATTAACCCCTATTGCAAGCATCCGCAACTACAAATTAAAAGGAGTATTAAGGTAAACCTAACCACAACATTAAACATATGGGTCCATATCAACCCCTAACGAAGCAACACATAAACTAGGGTTTAAGCTTTTGTCACTCTAGCAACCCATCATAAACTTATTACTTCCCTATGCCCTCCTCTAGGCCCAAATAATGGTGAAGTGTCATGTAGTCGACGTTCACATAACACCACTAGAGGAAAGATAACATACATCTCATCAAAATATCGAACAAATACCAAATTCACATGACTACTAATAGCAAGACTTCACCCATGTCCTCAGGAACAAACGTAACTACTCACAAAGTATACTCATGTTCATAATCAGAGGAGTAATAATATGCATAAAGGATCTGAACATATGATCTTACACCAAGTAAACCAATTAGCATCAACTACAAGGAGTAATCAACACTACTAGCAACCCACAGGTACCAATTTGTGGTTTTGATACAAGATTGGATACAAGAGATGAACTAGGGTTTTGAGAGGAGATGGTGCTAGTGAAGATGTTAATGGAGATTGACCCCCTCCCGATGAGAGGATCGTTGGTGATGATTTCCCCCTCACGGAGGGAAGTGTCCCCGGCAGAATAGCTCCGCCAGAGCCCTAGATTGATTCCGCCAAGGTTCCGCCTCGTGGCGGTGGAGTTTCGTCCCGTAAGCTTGCCCACGATTTTTTCCAGGGAAAGAGTGATGACATAGCAGAAGATGGACACCGGAGGCCCACCAGGGGGCCCAGCAGATAGGGGGCGTGCCCTACAGGGGGGGCGCCCCCTGTCTCCTGGACAGGGTGTGGGCCTCCTGGCCTATTTCTTTCGCTCATAAATTTTTAATAAATCCAAAAAGTTGTTTCATGGAGTTTCAGGACTTTTGGAGTTGTGCAGAATAGGTTTCCAGCGTTTGCTCCTTTTCCAGCCAGAATTCCAGCTGTCGGTATTCCCCCTCTTCATGGTAAACCTTGTAAAATAAGAGAGAATAGCCATAAGTATTGAGACATAATGTGTAATAACAGCCCATAATGCAATAAATATTGATATAAAAGCATGATGCAAAATGGACGTATTAATTGACAACCCCTTTATTGTGTTGGTTGCAAGTTCTTGTTTGTTTGTGTAGGTGCGTGGGACTTTTGAGGAGCCTCCTACTGGATTGATACCTTGGTTTTCAAAAACTGAGGGAAATACTTATGCTATTATTGTTGCATCACCCTTTCCTCTCCAAGGAAAACCAACGCAAGCTCAAGACCTAGCAATCTCCTGCATGCCGCAGCGTCCTGTCAAGTCAAACAGTTGCCGAGGCAGCGTGTGGAAGTGGAGACGCCCACGCCCCATCAATCGCCACGCATCATCAAGGCCGCAGGTGGTTAGGGCCCGCCGCACTCTGCACTTGCCCTTTGGCTTCGCTTGAAAGCCAAGTTGGAGCGCGCCTTGGGCTTGGGGGCTACTATCGACATTCTAGATATGGGGGTATCGAGACTTGCCTGCCCGCGGCCCACCACGTGGCTCCATCAATTGCCTAGTACAGCCCAGCTTTAGCATCAATGACTCAAGACCTTTGCAAGGGGCCAAGCCTTTCAAGGCGGACGACACCAAGATCCCCGAGGGAATCGGAATCCTCAGGCTGGCTCCCGAGGGGCGGAGAGTTCTATGAAAGGTGCACCTCATGAGGCTCAGCTGACGTGATCCATGATGACCAAGGCCGGGCGGGCGCAGGGTGCCAGTTTCATTTTCGGTGCAAGGGAGGCAAGCCATAGGCGTGGAGTCCCGAGGAATCAGCCAAAGGTTTCCATTCTGGTGCAACAAGACCAAGACCGCCAGGACGGCAGGACAGAGGTTATCACCGAGCCCACCGCAGCGTCACGACCAGAGGGTTTTCGCAGGCGAGGACCACATTAGTCAGGATAGGATGTACTACTTGTCCCCTTTCAAATCTGGCCGTCGTGGGATCCCTTCCCACCAACATTTGGGAAGAGGACCAAGGCCACTATAAATAGGACTTAGCCACCACCATAGAGGGGCATCTAGTTCAGATCGGGGGGAAGAGATCCACTCTCACCCGACCACCTCACCATCTCTCTTGAGCTCAAGAACACCTCACCTCCTGAGGCCCGTTCATCCACTGTACCAGTTCATCCTCGGCCCTTCGAGGCAATCCACCAAAACACTGGAGTAGGGTATTACACCGCAAGGTGGCCCGAACCAGGATAAACTGTTGTGTCTCTTTGTCTCTTTGAGCCCGACACGCTAGGCTTAGGAGGATTGCGACTAGGCAGGCTGGGTAGGTTGAGATCTCTGCACGCACCCCAAAGTTCGAACCTTTCAAGGGTTTGTGGAACCCGTAATCCAATAATGTACCAACCAGTTGTGTGCCTTGCTATAAGTTTGGCAAGGGGGTACGATAGTGATCCAGGAGTGGATCACTGTATAGCTGTTAATGTTATCCTTAGTTAAGTAAGAGGACTAAGGAAATATTTCTCGATTATGGAGGTGATAAAAAGAGCTTGTTGTAAAGAGTTACGTCGATGCAAGATTTTACATCAATCCAGATGACTCTAAGTCTCAGTCTGGATACATATTGAAAGTGGGAGTAATTAGCTAGCGTAGCTCAAGCAGAGCATTGTAGACATAGAAATTTGCAAAATACATACGGATTTGAATGTTACAGACCCGTTCACTAAACTTCTCTCACAAGCAAAATATGATCACACCTTAGTACTCTTTGGGTGTTAATCACATAGTGATGTGAACTAGAATATTGACTCTAGTAAACCCTTTGATTGCTAGTCACATGGCGATGTGAACTATGGTTGTTAATCACATACATATGTGAACTATTGGTGTTAAATCACATGGTGATGTGAACTAGATTATTGACTCTAGTGCAAGTGGGAGACTGAAGGAAATATGCCCTAGAGGCAATAATAAAATTATTATTTATTTCCTTATTTCATGATAAATGTTTATTATTCATGCTAGAATTGTATTAACCGGCAACTTAGTACATGTGTGAATACATAGACAAAATATATTGTCCCTTGTATGCCTCTACTAGACTATCTCGTTAATCAAAGATGGTTATGTTTCCTAACCATGGACATGTGTTGTCATTTGATGAACAGGATCACATCATTAGGAGAATGATGTGATGGACATGACCCATCCATTAGCTTAGCATTATGACCATTACAGTTTCATTGCTACTGCTCTCTTCATGACTTATACATGTTCCTCAGACTATGAGATTGTGCAACTCCCGAATACCGGAGGAACACTTTGTGAGGTACCAAATGTCACAACGTAGAAGGGTGATTATAAAGGTGCTCTAAAGGTGTCTCCGAAAGGTGTTTGTTGGGTTGGCATAGATCGAGATTAGGATTTGTCACTCCGTGTTTTGGAGAGGTATCTCTGGGCCCTCTCGGTAATGCTCATCACTATAAGCCTTGCAAGCAATGTGATTAATGAGTTAGTTGCGGGATGAAGTATTACAGAACGAGTAAAGAGACTTGCTGGTAACAAGATTGAACTAGGTATGTTGACACTGACGATCGAATCTCGGGCAAGTAACATACTGATGACAAACGGAACAATGTATGTTGTTATGCGGTTTGACCGATAAAGATCTTCGTACAATATGTAGGAGCCAATATGAGCATCCAGGTTCCACTATTGGTTATTGACTAGAGATGTGTCTCGATCATGTCTACATAGTTCTCGAACCCGTATGGTCCGCATGCTTAACGTTCGATGACGATTTGTATTATGAGTTATGTGATTTGATGAACCAAAGTTTGTTCGGAGTCCCGGATGAGATCACGAATATGACGAGGAGTCTCGAAATGGTCGAGACATAAAGATTGATATAATTGAAGGCTATATTCGGACATCGGAATGGTTCCGGAGAAGTTCGGGTATTTTCTGGAGTATCGGGAGGTTACCGGACCCCCCCCCCCCCGGGAGAAGTTATGGGCCTTATGGGCCATAAGAGGGAAGCTCACCAGCCCACAAGGGGCTGGTGTGCCCCTCCTTTGGGCAGGAGGCCGATTAGGACTAGGAGAAGGGCCCCCCCTTTCCTTCTCCTTCTCCCTTCCCCCTTTCCTACTCCGTGTGGGAGGTGGAACCCTACTAGGACTAGGGAGTCCTAGTAGGAATCCACACCTTGGCGCACCCCCTAGGGCCGGCTGCCTCTCCCTCTCCCTCCTTTATATACGGGGGTAGGGGCACCCTAGAACACACAAGTAGATCAAGTTGATCTTTTAGCCATGTGTGGTGCCCCCCTCCACAGATTTCCCCCTCGGTCATATCGTCGCAGTGCTTACGCGAAGCCCTGCACCGATAATGTCATCATCACCGTCACCACACCGTCGTGCTGACGGAACTCTCCCTCGGCCTCAGCTGGATCTAGAGTTCGAAGGATGTCACCAAGCTGAACGTGTGCAGATCGCAGAGGTGTCGTGCGTTCGGTACTTGATCGGTTGGATTGCGAAGACGTTCGACTACATTAACCGTGTTACGTAACGCTTCCGCTTTCGGTCTACGAGGGTATGTGGACACACTCTCCCCTGTTGCTATGCATCACCTAGATAGATCTTGCATGATCATAGGAAAATTTTGAAATTACTATGTTCCCCAACAATATTATCAATCATGGATGTTTTACAATCATTTTATAGCAACTTTATATCATTTTTTGGTACTAACCTATTGGCATAGCGCTCAGTGAGAGTTGTTGTTTTTTGCTTGTTTTTTACTTCACAGAAAATCAATACCAAATGGAGTACGAACACAGCGGAACTTTTTCAAGATTTTTTCTGGACCAGAAGACCCAAGTTGGGCCAAGGAAGTACCAAAGGGGGGCTCTGAGGGGAGTACAACCCACCTAGGCGCGCTCGGGCTCCAAGCGCGCCCTGGTGGGTTGTGCCCACCTCGGTAGCCTCCCGCACTGACTCTTTGCTCTATAAAGTACCTCAATATTCCAAAAACCCTAGGGGAGTCGACGAAACACAATTCCATCCGCCGCAAGTTCCAGAAACCACAGATCCAATCTAGACACCATCATGGAGGGGCTCATCATCCTCATTGGTGCCTCTCCAACGATGCATGAGTAGTTCATCGTAGACCTGCGGGTCTGTAGTTAATAGCTAGATAGCTTCCTCTCTCTCTCTCTCTCTCGCTCTCTCTCTCTCTCTCTCTCTTTTGATTCTCAATACAATGGTCTCTCGGAGATCTATTTGATGTAATTCTTTTTGTGGTGTATTTGTTGGGATCCGATGAACTTCGAATTTATGATCAAATCTATTTTATCCATGAAAGTTATTTGAGTTTTCCATCTCTTATATGCATGATTACTTATAGCCTCGTATTTCTTCTTTGAATCTTTGGTTTAGTTAGGCTGACTAGATCGATTTTTCTTGCCATGGAAACAGGTGATTTGTGATGGGTTCGATCTTATGGTGCACAATCCCAGTGACAAAGGGGACACGACACGTATGTATCATTGCTATTAAGGATAACAAGATGGGGTCAATTCCTACATGAATAGATCTTGTCTACATCATGTCATCGTCCTTTTTGCATTACTCTGTTCCTCCATGAACTTAATACACTATATGCATGCTGGATAGGGAGGATATGTGGAGTAATACTAGTAGATGCAGGCAGGAGTCGGTCTACTAATCTTGGATGTGATACCTATATAATGATCATTGTCTGCATATCGTCATAATTATTTGAAGTCCTATCAATTGCCCAACAATAATTTGTTTACCCATTGTATGCTATTTTTCTCGAGAGACGCCACTAGTGAAATCTACGACCCCGGGGTCTATTTTCTCAACATATATTTTCAGATCTACATTGCTATTTGCCTTTTCTTTTATTTGCATCTTTTATTTTCATATCTATATTATCAAAAACCCAATAATACTTTGTTGCACTTTATTTCATTTCGCATTTTATCAATCTCTATTTATCCAATCTATCACAATTTTTTTATCCCGACAACTTGACAATTTCTGGCACCGTTACCCGAAAGGGATTGACAACCCCTTCAACAAGTCAGGTTGCAAGTATTTGTTCTTTGTGTGCAGGTACCATTTACATAGTGTTACGTGGTTCTCCTACTGGTTCGATAACCTTGGTCTCATCACTGAGGGAAATACCTACCGTAGCTGAGTTGTATCATCCCTTCCTCTTTGGGGAAATACGATATAGTTCAAGCTGCATCAAAAGGAATTTCTGGTGCCATTGCTGGGGAAATATCATCAACATCTATCAGGTTTCTAATCACAAATCTCATCTCCTTGCAATTTACATTATTTGCCATTTGCCTCTCGTTTCCATCTCCCGTACTTCATAAATTTTTTTCGTTTTATTCACTCTCTTTTTTGTTGGCCATTTTCTCGCCAGATCTATTTTTGTTTGCAATCTTGTTTGCGTAGTTGCGATGTCTCCAGAAAATACCAAGTTGTGTGATTTTTCCAATACAAATAATAATGATTTTATTAGCACTCCGATTGCTCCTCCCGCCACTAGTGCAGAGTCTTGTGATATTAATGTCGATTTCTTGAATCTTGTTATGAAAGATCAATTTTCTGGTATTCCTAATGAGGATGTCGCGTCCCATCTTAACACACTCATAGAATTATGCGATATGCAAAAGAAAAATATGTGGACAATGATACTGTGAATTTGAAATTATTCCCATTTTCTTTGCGAGATCGCGCAAAGTTTGTTTTTTTCTTTGCCTGGAAATAGTATTGATTCTTGGGATAAGTGCAAAGATGCTTTCATTACTAAGTATTTTCCACCCGAAAAAATTATTTCCCTTAGGACACAAATCATGAAATTTAAGAAACTTGAGCATGAACATGTTGCACAATCTTGGGAAAGAATGAAATTGATACTAAGAAATTGTCCTACTCACGATTTAAATCTTTGGATGTTCATACAAATTTTTATGCGGGATTGAATTTTTTTCTAGAAATATTTTAGATTCCGTCGCGGGTGGTACTTTTATGGAAATTACTTTGGGTGAAGCTACTAAATTTCTTGATAATATTATGGCAAATTATTCACAATGGCATACTGAAAGAGCTCCTACTAGTAAAAAGGTTAATTTGGTTGAGGAAATAAATTCTTGAGTGTAAAAGTTGATGCTCTCATGAAGTTGGTTTCCAATAAAAGTGCTCCTACTGATCTTAATGATGTGACGTTGTCTACTAGTGATGCCATAGATGTGAATTTTGTTTCGTGAAACAATTTTAATAACAATGCATATAGAGGTAATTTTAATCCTAGGCGTTTTCCGGGAAATTCCTCTAATAATTATGTAATTCCTATGGTAATTATTCTCATAATAATAATAGGAACACCTCTGATCTTGAGAATAATATTAAAGAATTTATCAATGCTCAAAAGGTTTCCAACAATACGATAGAAGAAAAGTTGAATAAGATTGATGATATGTCTAGAAGCATTAGTAGAATTTCTCATGATGTAGAAAATCTCAGGATGAAAAAATGTGTGCCTAAGGTTGAGGAATCAATTAAAGCTTTATATGTTTCTATGGATGAAAGTAAGAAAAGAACCGCTATGCTTAGAGATAAAAGAGAATTTTTAGAAAGTGAGTTTTCTAGTGATTCCTTTCATAAAAGTGATGAAGATCTTAAAGTGATTGGTGTTTCTTCCATTGATTCCTTGTTTAGTAAAATAACAATTGTTGATAAAGGGACTCAAGAAGAGTCAACTTTAGCTAGAAGGCGTCTCGACAATTCGGTGGGTGAAAATCTTCTTGAGAAAATTGATAAAAATGGGTTTGGAGAGGTCAAAACTTTAACTAGTGATGTGCCCACTCTTTTGGATTACAAATACTTTAATCATGATAATTGCTCTTTGATTGATTGTATTTCTTTGTTGCAATCCATGATAAATTCACCCCATGCTTATGAAAAAAAAAGATTTTACTAAACGTATTGTTGATGCTATGATGAAAACTTTGGAAGAAAAGTTGGAATTAGATATTTCAATTCGTAGAAAGTTACATGATGATTGGGAACCCACCATTAAATTCAAGATTAAAAACTATGAGTGTTTTGCTTTGTGTGACTTGGGTGCTAGTGTTTCCACAATTGCGAAATCTTTATGTGATGTGCTTGGTCTTACCGATATTGAAGAATGCTCTTTAAATTTGCACTTGGCAGATTCTACTATTAAAAAGCCTTTGGGTAGAATTAATGATATTCTTATTCTTGCAAATATGAATTATCTGCCCATAGATTTTATTTTTCTTGATACTGATTGCAATCCGCCTTGTCCTATTGGTGTCGTGATTGATATGAAAGAAGACAATATTAAATTTTAATTTCCACTAAAGAAGGGTATGGGACACTTCCCTAGAACAAGAATTAAGCCATCATATGAATCAATCATGAGGGCATCTTATGGATCTAGAAATAAAGATGGCAATACTTGAATCTTTGCTTTATGCCTAACTAGAGGCGTAAAAAGATAGTGCTTGTTGGGAGGCAACCCAGTGAATAAAATTTATTTTTACCTTTTTCTTTCTGTTCTTGAGTGTTTGCAAAATTATGCTACTGTTATGAATGTGTTCTATGTTTTAATTACTGTTTGTGCCAAGCAAAGCCTTTGGGATCATGTTGGATGATAGTTGATGTGATCTTGTTGAAAAACAGAGACTTTTGCATCTAGTAAAACAATTTTGGAAATTCACAGAAACGTGAGAAAATCCTGATTTTTGTACACAAGATTGATACACAAAATTCCTGCATTGTCCTAAGTTTTCAGAATTTTTGGAGCTATAGAAGTATGCAAAGTTTTCATATTCCTACAGACTGTTCT
This sequence comes from Triticum aestivum, assembly GCF_018294505.1. NCBI lineage: Eukaryota > Viridiplantae > Streptophyta > Magnoliopsida > Poales > Poaceae > Triticum > Triticum aestivum. Next base: position 116,925,289 of record NC_057801.1, on the reverse strand, counting down.
GTTTTTGACAAATTCTGTTTTCTTCGCGTTGTGTGCTTATTTTGATGAATCTATGGTTTGTATTGAAGGGTATAAGCTATAGTAAAGTTGGAATAAACGTAGATATAATGCAAAAAAATAAATATGAATGAGTTTGCAACAACACTTAGAGTAGTGATTTGCTTTGTTATACTAACGGATCTCACGAAGGTTTTGTTGAGTTTTATGTGATTGAAGTTTTCAAGTTTTGGGTGAGATCACGATGGATGAACGAATAAGGAGTAAGAAGAGCTGATATGTCCATTTGCATCATGTTTTCTTAGTGTTATTTATAATGTTTTTATCCATAATAATGCATTTTGGAGTAATTCGAATGCCTTTTCTCTCATAATTTGCAAGGTACACACCAAGAGGGAGAATTCTGGCAGCTAGAAATCTGGACCTGAAAAAGCTACGTCAGGCTCCCTATAAAGCACAACTCCAAGCAAGCTGAGCCTATCACGGAGATATGTAATATTTCAGGAATATTGGAGCAAATAACTACCAGAGGGGGCCCACCGGGTGGGCACAACCCACCTGGGTGCGCCAGGGAGCCCAGGCGCGCCCTGGTGGGTTGTGCCCTCCTCGGCCCACCTCCGGTGCCCATCTTCTGGTATATAAGTCATTTTTACCTAGAAAAAATAAGGGGAGGACATTCGGGACGAAGCGCCACCGTCTCAAGGCGGAACTTGGGCAGGAGCACTTTTGCTCTCCGGTGGAGCAATTCTACCGGGGGAACTTCTCTCCCAGAGGGGGAAATCATTGTCGTCATCATCACCAACAACTCTCCCATCTTTGGGAGGGCCATCTTCATCAAGATCTTCATAGCACCAACTCCTCTCAAACCCTAGTTCATCTCTTGTGTTCAATCTTTGTATCAAAACTATATACTGGTGCCCGTGGGTGACTAGTAGTGTTGATTACATCTTGTAGTTGATTACTATATGGTTTATTTGGTGGAAGATTATATGTTCAGATCCATTATGCTATTCAATACCCCTCTGATCTTGAGAATGTTTATCATTTGTGAGTAGTTACTTTTGTTCTTGAGGTCATAGGAGAAATCATGTTGCAAGTGATCATGTGAACTTGATATGTGTTCGATATTTTGATGGTATGTATGTTGCCATTCTCTTAGTATTGTCATGTGAACGTCGACTACATGGCACCTCACCATATTTGGACCTAAGGGAATGCATTGTGGAGTGGTAAATCGATGGTGGGTTGCGAGAGTGACTGAAACTTAAACCCCGGTTTATGCACTATTCCGTAAGGGACCGATTGAATCCTAGAGTTTAATGCTATGGTTGGAATTTATTCTTAATACTTTTCTTGTAGTTGTGGATGCTTGCGGGAGGGTTAATCATAAGTAGGAGGTTTGTTCAAGTAAGAACAGCACCTAAGCGCGCACCAGTTCACCCACATATCAAATTATCAAAGTAGCGAACACAAATCAAACCAACAAGATGAAAGTAACTAGATGAAATTCCCGTGTACCCTCAAGAACACTTTGCTTATCATAGGAAACCATTTTGGTCTGTTCTTTGCCTCAAAAGGATTGGGCTACCTTGCTGCACTTTTGGTACTACTATTGTCACTTGCTCCTTACAAATTATCTTGCTACCAAACTACTCCGCTACTTACAATTTTAGCACTTGCGGACATTACCTTGCTGAAAACCACTTGTCATTTCCTTCTGCTCCTCATTGGGTTCGACGCGCTTACTTATCGAAAAGAGCTACAATTGACCCCATACACTTGTGGGTCATCAAGGCTATTTTCTAGCGCCGTTGCCGGGGAGTGAAGCGCCTTTGGTAACTGGAATTCTGTAAGGGAACATTTATATAGTGTGCTGAAATTTATTGTCACTTGTTACTATGGAAAACAATCCTTTGAGGCGTTTGTTCGGGGTATCCTCACCTCTTCCGGAAACACAATTAGTCACCCCTCAACCTATTGCACCTACTGAAAATGTTGAATTTGAAATCCCTTCGGGTATGATAGAACAACTGCTAGCTAATCCTTACGCAGGAGATGGAACTGAACATCCTGATATGCACTTGATACATGTGGAACAAATTTGTGGATTGTTTAAGCTTGTGAGTTTACCCGGGTGATGAAAAAGGTTTTCCCTTTATCTTTTAAGGGAAAAGCATTGGCATGGTATAGGCTATGCAATGATATTGGATCCTGGAGTTGGAATTGTTTGAAATTGGAGTTCCATCAAAAAAAATATCCTATGCATATAGTTCATCGTGATAGGAATTATATATATAATTTTTGACCTCGTGGAGGAGAAAATATCGCTCTAGCTTGGGGGAGGCTTAAGTCGATGTTATATTCATGTCCCAATCATGAGCTCTCAAGAGAAATTATTATTCAGATTTTTTATGCTCAGCTTTCTCGTAATGATCAAACCATGCTCGATACTTCATGTACTGGTTCTTTTATGAAGAAGACTATTGAATTCCGGTGGGTTCTTTTGGAAATAATTAAACGCAACTCTAAAGATTGGGAACTTGACGAAGGTAAAGAGTCGGGTATAAAGCTTAAGTATGATTGTGTTAAATCTTCTATGGATACCGATGCTTTTCAAAATTTTAGCACTAAATATGGACTTGACTCTGATATAGTAGCATCCTTCTGTGAATCATTTGCTACTCATGTTGAACTTCCTAAAGGTAAGTGGGTTAAATATCACCCACCTATTAAAGAACTAGTACTAGTTAAAGAAGAAACTATACTTTATAATCTTGATCCAGTTGTTCCTTATGCTTATGTTGAGAAACCACCTATCCTTGTTAGGATTAAAGAACATGCTAAAGTTTCAACGGTGGTTAACAAAAGCTATGTTAGAACACCTAAACCTGATGAGCAAATTAAAATAGAACCTAGCATTGCTATGGCTAAAGATATCTTGGAAGAAGATATGGATGGGCATGTTATCTACTTTTGTGAAGAAGCTGCTAGAATTGTTAAACCTGAGGGGAAAGATAAACATAGACCAGTTGTTGGCATGCCTGTTGTTTCAGTTAAAGTAGGAGATAACTGTTATCATGGTTTATGTGACATGGGTTCTAGTGTGAGTGCCATTCCCCACTCCTTATATGAAGAAATCAGACATGAAATAGCACCTGCTGAAATAGAAGACATGGATGTTACCATTAAACTTGCTAATACAGAAACTATATCACCCATTGGGATTCTTAGAGATGTTGAAGTCTTGTATGGGAAGATAAAATACCCTACTGATTTTCTTGTTCTTACCACCCCACAAGATAAATTTTGTCCCATTATATTTGGTAGACCTTTCTTGAACACCGTCAATGCTAAAATAGATTGTAAGAAACAAACCGTCAGTGTTAGCTTTGGTGATGAATCTCATGAGTTTAATTTTTCCATGTTTAGTAGAAATCATCATGAAAAAGAATTGTCTAGTAAGGATGAATTAATTGGTCTTGCTTCTATTGTTGTGCACCTACTAATCCTTTAGAGCAATATTTGCTAGACCATGAGAATGATTTACATATGCAGGAAAGAAATGAAATAGATAAGATCTTGTATGAACAATGTCCCCTGCTTAAACACAATTTGCCTATTGAAACTCTTGGAGGTCCTCCTCCACCTAGGGTGACCCTGTGTTTGAATTGAAAGCTTTGCCAGACACTCTGAAATATGCTTATCTTGATGAAAAGAAGATATATCATATTATTATTAGTGATAACCTTTCAGAACATGAAGAAGAAAGATTATTGAAAGTTCTAAGGAAGCACCGAGCTGCTATTGGGTATACTCTTGATGATTTGAAGGGCATTAGTCCAAGTCTATGTCAGCATAAAATTAATATGGAACTTGATGCTAAACCAGTTGTTGATCATCAACGTCAGTTAAATCCGAAGATGAAAGAAGTGGTAAGAACGGAAATATTAAAACTTCTGGAAGCAGGTATAATCTATCCTATAGCTGATAGTAAATGGGTAAGTGTTGTTCATGGTGTTCGTAAGAAGGGAGGTATTACTATTGTTCCTAATGATAAGAATGAGCTTATTCCACAAAGAATTGTCATTGGCTATATAATGGTTATTGATTATAGAAAAATAAATAAAGTTACTATAAAAGATCATTACCCTCTGCCTTTTATTGATCAAATGTTAGAAAGACTATCTAAGCACACACATTTTTGCTTCCTTGATGGATACTATGGCTTTTCACAAATACCTGTTTTACAATCTCATCTAGAAAGTACCACTTTTAATTGTCCTTTTGGAACATTTGCTTATATACGTATGCCTTTTGGTTTATGTAATGCATCTACTACCTTTCAAAGATGCATGACTGCTATATTCTCTGACTTTTGTGAAAAGATTGTCGAAGTTTTCATGGATGACTTTTCTATTTATGGGAAGTCCTTTGATGATTGTTTAAGCAATCTTGAGCAAGTTTTGCAGAGATGTGAACAAACAAAACTTGTCTTGAATTGGGAGAAGTGACACTTTATGGTTAATGGGGGCATTGTCTTGGGTCATAAAATTTCTGAAAGAGGTATTGAAGTGGGCCAAGCTAAGGTTGATGCAATTGAGAAAATTCCATGTCCTAAGGACATTAAAGATATTCGTAGTTTCCTAGGTCATGTTGGTTTCTATAGGAGATTTATTAAAGACTTCTCTAAAATTTCCAGGCCTCTCACTAGTCTTTTGCAAAAGGATGTTCCTTTTGTTTTTGATGATGATTGTTTAGAAGCCTTTGAAAAACTCAACAAAGCCTTAATTCTCGCACCTGTTGTTCAACCACCTGATTGGAACTCGCCTTTTGAAATTATGTGTGATGCTAGTGATTATATTGTTGGTGCTGTTATAGGATAAAGAGTTGATAAGAAAATTGAATGTTATTCATTATTCTAGTAAAACTCTAGACAGTGCTCAAAGAAATTATGCTACTATTGAAAAAGAATTTTTAGCAGTGGTATTTGCTTGTGATAAATTTAGACCTTACGTTGTTGATTCCAAAGTAACTGTTCACATAGACCATGCTGCTATTAAATATCTTATGGAAAAGAAAGATGCTAAACCTAGACTTATTCGTTGGGTTCTCTTGTTACAAGAATTTTATTTACATATTATTGATAGAAAAGGAGCTAAGAACCCCGTAGCAGATAACTTGTCTAGGCTTGAAAATGTGCTTGATGACCCACTACCTATTGATGATAGTTTTCCTGATGAGCAGTTAGCTGCAATAAATGTTGCTAATAGTACTCCTTGGTATGCTGATTATGCTAATTACATTGTTGCTAAATATTTACCTCCTAGCTTTACATACCAACAAAAGAAAAAAATTCTTCTATGATTTAAGACATTACTTTTGGGATGACCCACATCTTTATAAAGAAGGAGTAGATGGTATTATTAGACGTTGTGTACCTGAGCATGAACAGGGAGAAATCCTACGGAAATGTCACTCTGAGGCTTATGGAGGGCATCATGCTGGAGATAGAACTGCTCACAAGGTATTGCAATCTGGATTTTATTGGCCTACTCTCTTCAAGGATGCCCGTAAGTTTGTCTCATCTTGTGATGAATGCCAAAGAATAGGTAATATTGGTAAGCGTCAAGAAATGCCTATGAATTATTCACTTGCTGTTGAACCATTTGATGTTTGGGAATTTGATTACATGGGACCTTTTCCTTCCTCTAATGGGTATACGCATATTTTGGTTGCTGTTGATTATGTTACTAAATGGGTAGAAGCTATTCCAACTAGTAGTGCTGATCACAACACCTCTATTAAAATGCTTAAGGAAGTTATTTTCCCAAGGTTTGGAGTCCCTAGATATTTAATGACTGATGGTGGTTCACACTTTATTCATGGTGCTTTTCGTAAAATGCTTGCCAAGTATGATGTTAACCATAGAATTGCATCACCTTATCATCCTCAGTCTAGTGGTCAAGTTGAACTTAGCAATAGGGAAATAAAAATAATTTTGCAAAAGACTGTCAAAAGGTCCAGGAAGAATTGGTCTAAGAAATTAGATGATGCACTTTGGGCTTATAGAACAACATATAAAAATCCTATGGGTATGTCTCCTTATAAAATGGTTTGTGGAAAAGCTTGTCATTTGCCTCTTGAGTTAGAACATAAAGCATACTAGGCAATTAAAGAACTCAACTATGATTTCAAACTTGCCGGTGAAAAGAGGTTATTTGATATTAGCTCTTTAGATGAATGGAGAACCCAGGCTTATGAAAATGCAAAATTATCAAAGAGAAAATTAAAAGATGGCATGACAAAAGAATCAAAAAGCGTGAGTTCAAAGTTGGAGAATATGTTCTTTTGTACAACTCTCGTTTTAGATTTTTTGCAGGAAAGCTGCTCTTGAAATGGGAAGGCCCATATGTCATCGAGGAGGTTTACCGGTCTGGAGCCATCAAAATAAATAATTTCGAAGGCACTAACCCGAAGGTTGTCAATGGGCAACGAATAAAGCATTATATCTCAGGTACGCCTATCAATATTGAAAGTAATATTATCCAAACTTTGACAGCGGAAGAACACATAAAAGAGTCATTCCGGAACACCCCAGAATCGTTAAAATAAGGAGGTATGTGATACTGTAAGTAAACAGTCTCTAAAAAATCCGCAAAATATTTTTTGTTAGCTTTGGAATATTTTAGAATTTTGGAAATAAAGAAACTCCCTGGAAACGTCCCCTGGTGGGCATAAGACACCAGGGCGCGCCAGGCATGCCTGGCGAGCCCAGGTAGGTTGTGCCCACCTAGGGCACCTTCCAGATTCTATTTTTCTTCTGTTTACTTGTCCTGCAAGAGAAATTTTTTATATATACTTCCCAAATTTTTTAACCACTGTATCACGAAGAAATCCTCTGTTCTCTTTTCTTGCTGTTCTTGTTCAGATTTATCAAGCAAGGAAGCTACCGTAAATCCACCCCCAGTGACAACACAAGCACTGTTAGCTGAGGAGGAGGAAGAAGCTTCTTCACCAACAAAGGAGAACTGAGTATCGGGTATGGGCACTCCCATTGGCTTCCGCCAAACTTGGGGGAGGTGCCCCGGTATCATATCATCCCACTCTCTTTTTGCTTTTACTTATCTTAGTTTGATCTTTTTGCTTTATATGAAATAAAGTTAGTTCGATCCTTTCTTATTTGAGAGCCTGCTTAGCGATCAATCCTCATAATCGTGTGCAAGTTATATAATAAAGTTAGTTAGAGTTTTGCTTTCTTTACTTTCATGTTGCAAATAATGAAAAGAAATAAGAAAGGAAGAAAAATAAATAAATAAATAAATAAATAAATAAAGGAAATAAATCAATAAGATCATATACTAATCCTATGGTAGGTGATAGCACCACATAAGGAAAAGTATAAGTAGGAAATTTTATTAGAGATTAACAAATAGAGCATTAGTCAATGATGCAACTCATGAAAGAATTAATAAGGGAAGAGAAGATTCCCATATAAATGTACTATCCTATAAATCTTTTGTGATTGTGATCCCTCATCAAAATATTATATGCCAAAGTTGTTGACGTTGGACAAGAAAGACAACTTAATGATTTATGTATATTTATATTCACATTGAAGTCATATTGTCATAGATCCTTTAACATGTGATGCTTGCCCCCTATCTTGCTAGCCAAAAATTCCGCACCAAGTAGAGATACTAGTTGTGCATCCAAAACCCTTAAACCCAAATCTTTTTCAAGTGTCCACCATACTTACCTATGGATTGAGCAAGATCCCTCAAGTAAGTTGTCATCGGTGCAAAAAGGCAATAAAAATTGCTTCTAGATATGCGAGATCATTTAGTGTAAGAGAAAATTGAGCATTGTACAAACATGGATGACAAAGAATAAAAATGACAGACTGCATAATAAAGGTTGTCATCTTAAGGGGCAATACAACGTGACGTTCTCTTGCACTAAGGGATTGAGCATGCAATCAAATAAGTGCATGGCAACCTCTACTTCCCTCTGCGAAGGGCCTATCTTTTACTTCTATGTATTTACTTTTATGCAAAGAGTCAAAGTTTTCCTTCTATTTCATTTTTATTTTCTCTTTTGGCAAGCATCATGTGGTGAGGAAAGATCTAGGCACATATGTCCAGTTGAATATAGATAGCATGAGTTATTATTGTTGACATCACCCTTGAGGTGAGTATGTTGGGAGGCGAAACTATAAGCCCCTATCTTTCTAGGTGTCCGGTTGAAACGTTTTGCTCATGGGTACGAGGTGAGTGTTAGCAATCATAGAAGACTATATGATGGTTGAGTATGTGGACTTGCTAGAAGGCTCTGACACGTGACTCTTCCTGAAAATATGATGAATTGTAGTTGCAAAGTTGACTGAGAAGATAGTTTGTTGGCTTTTAATAGAGTTTTTACTTTATACTTTGATTATGTGATGAACTGTTACTTATTCATGGGAAGTATATGATGCAAGTTCGATGATAAAAGTCCTATGTTCAATTTTGTTGCTGTTATAATAATCAACATGATGCTTCTATGTCCATATTTTTTTTATCGACACCTCTCTCTCAAAGCATGTGGACATGTTTTTTGATTTCGGTTTTCGCTTGAGGACAAGCGAGGTCTAAGCTTGGGGGAGTTGATACGTTCATTTTGCATCATGTTTTCTTGCTGTTATTTATAATGTTTTTATCCATAATAATGCTTTTTGGAATAATTCTAATGCCTTATCTCTCATAATTTGCAAGGTACACACCAAGAGGAAGAATTCTTGCAGCTGGAAATCGGGACCTGAAAAAGCTATGTCAGGCTCCCTATTCTGCACAACTCCAAACAAGTTGAGCCTTCATGGAGAATTTTTATGTAACATTAAAAGGAATATTGGAGAAAATAACTACTAGAGGGGCCCACCATGTGGGCACAACCCACATGGGCGGGCCAGGGAGCCCAGTCGCGCCCTGGTGGGTTGTGCCCTCCTCGGCCCACCTCCGGTGCCCATATTCTGGTATATAAGTCATTTTGACATAGAAAAAAATAAGGCGAGGACATTCGGGACGAAGCGCCGCTGTCTCGAGGCGGAAGTTGGGCAGGAGCACTTTTGCATAGCGATTCTCCCAGGGGAACTTCCCTCCCAGAGGGGGGAATCATCGTCATCATCATCACCAACAACTCTCCCATCATGGGGAGGGCCATGTTCATTAAGATCTTCACAGCACCAACTCCTCTCAAACCCTAGTTCATCTCTTGCATTCAATCTTTGTATCAAAACTATAGATTGGTGCCCGTGGGTGACTAGTAGTGTTGATTACATCTTGTAGTTGATTACTATATGGTTTATTTGGTGGAAGATTATATGTTCAGATCCATTATGCTATTCAATACCCCTCTGATCTTGAGCATGTTTATCATTTGTGAGTAGTTACTTTCGTTCTTGAGGTCACGGGAGAAATCATGTTGCAAGTGATCATGTGAACTTGATATGTGTTTGATATTTTGATGGTATGTATGTTGCCATTCTCTTAGTGGTGTCATGTGAACATCGACTACATGACACTTCACCATATTTGGGCCTAAGGGAATGCATTGTGGAGTAGTAAATAGATGGTGGGTTGCGAGAGTGACAGAAACTTAAACCCCAGTTTATGCACTATTCCGTAAGGGACCGATTGGATCCTAGAGTTTAATGCTATGGTTAGAATTTATTCTTAATACTTTTCTCGTAGTGGCGGATGCTTGCAGGAGCGTTAATCATAAGTAGGAGGTTTGTTCTAGTAAGAACAACACCTAAGCACCGGTCCACCCACATATCAAATTATCAAAGTAGTGAACACAAATCAAACCAACATGATGAAAGTAACTAGATGAAATTCCCGTGTACCCTCAAGAACACTTTGCTTATCATAGGAAACCGTTTTGTCCTGTCTTTGCCTCAAAAGGATTGGGCTACCTTGCTGCACTTTTGTTACTACTATTGTTACTTGCTCATTACAAATTATCTTGCTACCGAACTATTCCGCTACTTACAATTTTAGCACTTGCAGACATTACCTTGCTGAAAACCACTTGTCATTTCCTTCTGCTCCTCATTGGGTTCGACATTCTTACTTATCGAAAATGGCTACAATTGACCCCATACACTTGTGGGTCATCAAGAGCCTAAGCTTGGGTCTGCCCCATGGCATCCCAAGCTATTATCTAAAAGAGGAGCAAGCAACTAAGCTTGGGGATGCCCCCTAGTGGCATCCCCTCTTTCTTCTAACGACCATCTGTATTTTACTTGGAACTATATTTTTATTTGTCACATATCATGAGTTTTGCTTGGAGTGTCTTGTATTATATGAGTCTTTGCTTGTTTTGCTTTTTAGTTTAAGTCGAGTATCTTTGCTAGACACACCTATTTGAGAGAGCCAAAATTATGCTATGATTTGCTAGAATTGCTCTATGTGCTTCACTTAAATCTTTTTGAGCTATGGAATTGGTCTAGTGCTTCACTTATATCTTTCTGAGCATGGTGTGCTTTAATATTTTTGAAGAAATGCTCTCATGCTTCACTTAGATTTATTTGAGAGTTAGTAAAATTTTTAAGCAATTCTCTCATGCTTCACTTATATTATTTTGAGAGAAGAAAAATTTTATGCTCATGTTCTTCACTTAGATTTGTTTGAGCTATAAAAAGCAACATATGAAATTAGTCCCAAAGTGATAGATATTCAAGAGGGATATAATAAAAACTTTCATGAAAATCATTGGACAAAATAAACTTGATTCTTTGTATTAGTTTTGCGGTATGATGATATGATATGTGTGTCTTGTTGCTAAGTAATTATGCTTTAGTAAGAATATTGATGTTAAGGTTTGTGATTCCCAATGCAAGCACGAGAGTCAATAGTTATGCAATGAAATTACATCCTACTTGTGGTGCATTATTTGGTATTAGTTATGCTTAATGCTCACTTATGAGATTTTTTGCTTCTTGGTTGGATGCTTCTCAATCTTTTGCTAGCCTTCACTTGTACTAAGTGGGATTACTACTTGTGCATGCAAAATCCTTAAACCAGTTATGCCATATGAGTCCACTATACCTACCTATATGTGGTATTCTTTTGCCTCTCTAAGCAAATTTGTATGTACCATCTCTAATCTTCAAAATAAATTTCCTTTTTATGTGCTCGTACCGCTCATGAAACGATAGGGGTGGCTGATATTTTTCCATGCTAGATGTGCTATTCTCAAGATGAGTGTTTATTCACTTGTCATTGCATGAGAGTACGGTAAAGGTATTAGGGATGCCAATCCCAAAATGAAAAATGAATTTATTTTATGTTGTCAAATAATAAATTCTTTGAGAAGTGTTGGTATGGACAGCACCCGTGGATTCGGTTAGCCGTGGAATGTGACAGTATGGTGGAAAAAGGAATAAATTTTATTTTCTGTTTGGGAACCGCCTATGATATATCTAGCATCGAAAGTATTGGGAACTACTTGATCGTTTTCGTTGACAAGAAAAGCATGCCACTCAAAATGTTTAATCTCTATCTTTTTCGCTTTGAGCTCTGGCACCTCTAAAAATCCCTACTTCCCTCTGTGAAGGGCCTTTCTATTTACTTTATGCTATTTTTATTTTGAGTATCCATCTTCTCGTATAAAGCACCAACTATGTGGCACTATGATCGTTCTTGAGCATTGGGTGTGGCTGTGTTTCATGAATGGATCAATGATTGACCATAATGGGCTAGGGATAACTTGCTTTAGTGTTGATATTTTGAAAGATATGGTTGCTTGTTGATATGCTTGAGTATTGAAATCCTCATGTCAAAAATAGACTATTGCTTTGAATCATATAAAAGTCCAAATGTCCATGCTACAAAAGAAAAGAATATGTGATGAACATGATAAGCAGCATTCCACATCAAAAATTATGTTTTTATCATTTACCGACTCGAGGACGAGCAGGAATTAAGCTTGGGGATGCTGATACGTCTCCAATGTATCTATAATTTTTTATTGTTCCATGTTGTTATATTATCAATCTTGGATGTTTTACAATCATTTTATATCAACTTATATCATTTTTTGGGACTAACTTATTGACATAGTGCCCAGTGCCAGTTGCTGTTTTTTGCTTGTTTTTTACTTCGCAGAAAGTCAATACCAAACGGAGTCCAAACGCAGCGAAACTTTTTGGAGGTTTTTCTGGACCAGAAGACACAAGTTGGGCCAAGGAAGTACCAGAGGGGGGCTCCGAGGGGAGCACAACTCACCTAGGCGCGCCCTGGTGGGTTGTGCCCATCTCGGTCGCCTCCCGCACTGCGTCTTTGCTCTATAAATACCCCCAATATTCCAAAAACCCTAGGGGAATCAACGAAACACAATTCCAGCCACCGCAAGTACCAGAAACCATTGATCCAATCTAGACACCATCACGGAGGGGTTCATCATCCTCATTGGTACCTCTCCGATGATGCGTGAGTAGTTCATTGTAGACCTACGGGTCTGTAGTTAGTAGCTAGATGGCTTCCTCTCTCTTTTTTGATTCTCAATACAATGGTCTCTGGGAGATCTATCTGATCTAACTGTTTTTGTGGTGTGTTTGTTGGGATCTGATGAACTTTGAGTATATGATCAGATCTATTTTATCCATGAAATTTATTTGAGTTTTTGATCTCTTATCTGCATGATTACTTATAGCCTCGTATTTCTTATTTGAATCTTTGGTTTAGTTACGCCGACTAGATCGATTTTTCTTGCCATGGGAAGAGTTGCTTTATGATGGCTTCGACCTTATGGTGCTCAATCCCAGTGACAGAAGGGGACATGACACATATGTATCATTTCTATTAAGGATAACAAGATGGGGTCTATTCCTACATGAATAGATCTTGTCTACATCATGTCATCGTTCTTATTGCATTAATCCGTTTCTCCATGAACTTAATACACTAGATGTCTGCTGGATAGCGGTCGATGTGTGGAGTAACAGTAGTAGATGCAGGCAGGAGTCGGTCTACTAATCTTGGACGTGATGCCTATATAATGATCATTGCCTGGATATTGTCATAATTATTTTAAGTTCTATCAATTGCCCGACAGAAATTTTTTTAACCACCGTATGCAATTTTTCTTGAGAGAAGCCACTAGTGAAATTTACGGCCCCCGAGTCTATTTTCTCAACATATATTTTCAGATCGACATTGCTATTTGCCTTTTATTTTATTTGCATCTTTTATTTTCAGATCTATATTATCATAAATCCAAAAATACTTTGTTGCACTTTATTTTATTTCGTGTTTTATATAGATCAATTTATCCAATCTATCACAATTTTTATCCCGACAACTTGACAATTTCTGGCACCATTACCCGAAAGGGATTGACAACCCCTTTAACACGTCGGGTTGCAAGTATTTGTTCTTTGTGTGCAGGTACCGTTTACAAAGTGTTGCGTGGTTCTCCTACTGGTTCGATAACCTTGGTCTCATCACTGAGGGAAATACCTACCGTAGTTGTGTTGCATCATCCCTTCCTCTTTGAGGAAATACCGACGTAGTTCAAGACGCATCAATAAGCAATGGAAAAATCTATTGTCTAAGTTAGAGAGTGGAGATATTGTTTAGGAAAGGGGAAAAATTCAAGAAACATCATTGGCTAGACCAGGAGATAGATGATGGGGCTCTCATTGTAAGACTTTAGCTCGTATTCAGTCAATGTGGGATTCAGTCATATAAGTGCTAGCTATTGTGCATGAGGATGAGCATAATCCATCGAGGGAAGGAGATTTGGTGCAGTTAATGGAGTCTTTTAGCTTTGTGTTCATCATGAAGTTGATGATGCAAATCCTTCGCATTACAGATGAGTTGTCATTTCTCCAACAAAGGAAGGACCACAATATTGTTCAAGCCATGTCTTTGTTTATGGACGCAAAATCATACTTGGTCAACTTGAGAAACAATGGCTGGGAACTATTATTTCAAGATGTCACGACCTTTTATAATGCTAATGATATTAAAGTACCCGAATATTGATGAAGTTGTACCAACATGGGTCCTATCACAAAGGAAGGGGGCGTTGGGGGGGGGGGGGGTAACATTACTCAATACCATTTTTTCATGTAGGTATATACCTTCTATGCGGTTGTAGATGATATCACCATCGAGCTAGATCATCGCTTTCATGACATGTCTTCAGAACTACTTTCTGGATTTTCCTTGTCTTGACCCAAGAGACTCATTTTCCAAGTTTGATTTGGACATAATTGCTAAGCTTACAGACATCGATGATGCAAATTTCTCCAATGATGACTGTAAGTGTGTAAAAATTGAGCTCCAGTGACATGAGAAGACATGATGACTTTAGAGTTTGTTATGATCTTGCAAGCCTAGCCAAAAAAAGTTTGAACTTGAAAGAAATATTGTGTTCCCACTAGTTTCTCGCCTTATTGAGTTAGGGTTGGTTCTACCGGCGGCAACATCAACAGTTGAAAGGGCCTTCTCAGCCAAGAAGATTATCAAGGCCGAGTTGTGCATCAAGATGTCCAGTGGTTGGCTTGATTACTTGATGGTGTGCTACGTTGAGAGGGAGAGAGAGATACTTAATGGAATTGAACTTACTGAAATTAAGAAAGAATTACAAAACAAGTAGAAGAATGTCGTTGCGACGTTCTACTTAATTTTTTTAACACAGTACAGACGCTCATACATAAAAATATACACCCACCTCTATGAATGCACACACACACCCTACCCCTATGAGCACCTCTAAGAGACTGAACTGGTACATCATCTTGAGATTGACAAAGCCGCAGGAAACGCCTTCGTAGTCGACAAGAACGTCTTCTCCCACGGAACGCACATCGCCGGAAGGACTGAAATAAATCCAGAAAAATGCGAGCATCAATTTCAAGTCCAGGACTTGACCCATGGTGGGCTAAGAATACCACAATGCTCCTAACTATACAACCACACGTTGGTTCGCGTTCTACTCAATGAAAGTAAAGCTTCATTATGGGTAACGTATTATTTCTAACTATCCTCACCTGCATAATGTATTTTCTACCATTCTATCCTACTAGTAGTTACCAATTCAGTTGCATTTAGTATTCTAGTAAAGTCTTGCAAAGTTGGACCACACATGGTTTTCTCGTCCATAAACTCCACCAAACCTGAAAATTATTTCGGCCTCTGTCACTGTTGTGGACATAAAATAAACCTAAGTAGTTAACTAAGCGCAGAGGTATCGAGAAGGATCACACGCCAACTTCAAATTTTCAAATAGACAGTCCCGTCATCAGATCAGATAATATATAGCCGATGCTACTTCATCGGACTTAAACTAATGGGACGTGCACTAGGCCCAAAAGCATTCAAACTTTCTGAGAGTTCAGTACAACTACCTAATTGTTTAATTAATGCAGGGTGTAGCCGTAGTGTGGTGTTTACTGTAGGACACAGATAAGCTGAGCAGTGACTAATGACAAACGGCTACAGAAGCTACGCGTAAAGACATGTCTCGTGAAGCGCGCTTGTTAGCGTGAGGTCATGGAGGGGATCGGGGGCAATAACATGCTTGAGATTTTCAAATGGGAAGACGTGTACGTAGCAGTAGTAGCAGGCAGATTTCACAATTATCTCAGGGCAAATGTACGCTGTGCAAATGACTGGCAGCTGATTGAACAAAACCAACGTGGTAATTAGTAGTACGAGCATATGTGGTATTTCAAAAACTATACATTATCAGTATGCGCATGCGGTGTGGGATGAGGGTTTGCTACACCGGTTGGTGCTCTCGGCTCGGTCAAGCAACCTGGGGTGGTTAGCAAATTAGATGGTGTGCATGGATGCGCCAGGGCACTTCATGAAACTTGTAGGTATAGCGATTGAGGTCGTAAAAAAGATGGCTTTGGATTGATCCATGTATCTACTTTGTCGGACTCTGTTCAGATAATAAAAATGGTTGTGTGCATCGTTGATGCAGAGGCTGGAGTAATACTCCTTTTCGAAAGAAAAAACGAAACAATCCGGGCGTTTGAATCAGGAGTATAAACAGCACCAGATTGAGTAATGTATTATTAGCTGTGTTTCTTCCAGTGGCTTGAATCGCGCGCGTAACATGACATCAAAAAACATCTCATCGATGGAACCATTGTTGGGCTCGATGCAGGGCAGCATCCAACTCTGAGAACATTTGTCCGTCTGTCCCCCTGTTTCAAAAACTACTCAACAAGTACGTAACCTGTACGCAACAGGTATCAGATGCCTGGTTTAGGTGGCGCTATAATTTATTAAGTTGGCCCTTTGCGCGGGGCGACGGATGCATGCCCGTGATTTACGAAGAAACAAAGTCCAATACGACGAAATCAGGTGCAACATACGACGAAACCACGCAACACGCAAAGGCAAAAATTCGAACCACACACCGCAAATTATTCAGCGGCGCGATCGTGATGCCGTTTGAGAAATCGGGAGCGGAAGGCTCCTTCGTTTTGTTTGTTTGTACCATGATTCAGGGTGTTGGCAATAGGTAGATTTTAGTAGACCGTAGTACGATCCAGGGACTATGATTTCATTTAAAAATTTGCATGTGACCCGGAGGGAGTACTATACCAGTAGCTTTTTGAAATTTGAAAGGAGATGCGATCTAGGAATTTCCAAGTTGACAGGTAGGCAGGTGTGGTGTGGTTGGGCGACGAATTGGAATCCCGTGGATAGGACCGTTGGATGCGTGTCCGAGAGAGACAAGCGGCATCCGCAGCAGCAGATTGGGTCTGTTGTTTAATGATGCCGATGGGATTGGAAAGGAACGGGTGGAGGGAATATGCCCATCGGTCTCAGGGTTCCTTCGTCCTACTACTCCTCCACTAGTGCTCGCCCGCCAACTTGCTGCGTATCAGTGGCATGCATACGGCGGAATACGAACGTACCAGTAGGTCTGTCTTGCATGCAGAGGCCGGCGGGTATCAGGCCAAGGCCCTTGGGCACGGGCGAGGCAAACGGGATGTACATGTATCTTCGAGAAACGTGCGCGTGTATACATGTCAGTGTGCAGCCATGGCCGGTCAAGTCGGATGTGATCACAGGTCGCGTTGTGTTGTGAGAGGGTCGAACCGAGGCCCGTCATGCCGCTCCCTGTCTGCTGGCCGAGTTCACCGGCTGGCTGGCCGGAGCGGCTGCTTGTCTGCTTCTGCTTCTCCCGCTGCGTTTGCATGCATGCACCGATGGCTCGCCGGAGAATAAAGACGCTCCTACGTTCGCGCGCGCGGACCGATGGCGGCATAGAGGATACGGAGCTAGCCAGGCAGGGAGGGGACGACCGGACGTCAGCGCGTCACGTACGTACGGGCGAGACTCACCCGATCGACGCGACGCGTGCATGCATGGCATCACCGGCACCGTCGCATGCGGCGCCAGCGGGTGGCAGACGGGGACAGGGCCGCGTCGCTTCGGCGTCGACGTAGGCACCCCCAGCGGCGCATATGGCCGGCGCCCGGCGCGGCGCTTTTGCCCGGCGGTTCTTGTTTTCGCGTGTCTTCTTCCCGCGGTCCGGGCTCCCATGCGAGCGTGTTTTGTATGCGACGCCACTGTTCCTCCTCCTTGGCCAGTAGCGACCCCCTCGGTTCGGGCGCGGCTGCTGGGTCGTGCTGGGGGGTGGCTCGAGAGCTGAGCCGGCCCGGCCCTGTCTACGTTTCACACAGCTTTATTTGCATGTGCGACCACGATCGATGCATCGATGTTATCAGTGGATGAATGCATGCATGAACGGATACATGCAATGCATTATGCATTATGCATGCATGCAGTGATGTACTATCTCCAATAAGGCACTGAGGCGTTCGGTTTCACGATCATCTGATCACTGTTTTCGGTAAAGCTCAAGCAAATTTGGCAGAAAAATGGGTCACCGCCTGCGTCGAAGTACGGTCATGAGAACGAATGTGATAAACGACGCAAAGTCCAAACGCTAGACGAAGAGGTGAGAACGGTCATGAGCCGTACGCCATCGATCGACGGACCCGAGACGCCAGGAGGAGCTATGAGTGGTGGGATCAAACCCTGCACGCACAGGCCGGGACCCGCGCCCCCTGCCCGGGAATCGAGTGCTCGTCTCGTATCACACGTCAAATCAGAACCTAATCATTGCTGAAAGAAACGCAGCATGTCGAACGGAGAGCGGCGGAGACGAAAGGGAAAGAAGAAGGGAGTGGAGTGGAGCATCGAGCCGGCCCCAAACCCTGTGCCATGTGGAACAAACGCTACATACGCAGACGCTGAGCCGACGGAGCCACTTGCTACCGTACCGTTTCCCCCCTGGATGCTCACATGCGTCGGGCATCGCATCAGACTTCGTTGCAGGAGCCAAGGAGATCGATCATGTGCTCGCCTAAACCACATCGTTATGTTATTTTGATGCTTGCGGTGAGCATGAGCTCACATAGTTGACCTGACAGCTAACATGAATTTCTTCTTCTATCAGCCTTTGGCTGGGGCGGAGGGCCATCTTGAGTTTTTGACTGATTATTCCACATGGTAGTGTACCACTGCCACTACTCTCTTGGTTTCCTTTCTGGTTACCATGAGAATCTATTTTGGTTTTAATCTGCAGTAGTGAACTACTGCGTGAAGTGCAAGCTCGAGCACATATCATGGTTTGAATCTGCCATCGAAGCAACTCCAACGCGTCGACCCAAACAGATGACGCTTTTGTCTGCTTTTTATCTGTTTGGATCGGTCGCCCGCTCGGCGTCCGCCCAGTTTAAATTTGGGTCGGGAGTGCGCCCAACGCGCCGACCCATTTCATATCCGCGCATAATTTTAAAAAAGACCCGCGGTCATAGACCCTGTTAGGCAGTGGCGGATCTACAGGGTGGCCAGGGTGGGCCGCGGCCCACCCTGGGATTCTGAGACAGCCCATATACCTATAGATTATAAATGGACCAGAAAAAAAAGGAACCCAATAAACAACCAGGTCCACATCGAAAAAAACAGCCCGACGCCCCGACGCACCTGCAGACCTGCTCGACGCCTCGACCCCGATAGCCGCCTCGCCTCGCCGTTCGCGCCTGGCGCCCCTGCCGCCGCCGAGGAAGCTCCCGCCGGCCGCCTCCCGCCTCTTCTCCAGCCCGCCCGCCGCCCCGCCTGGCCCTCGGTCCAGGGCTCCGGGGGCATCTCCCTGCGCCTGCGCGCGCGGCTAGCCCCTGCCGGCTGCCGCCTGCCGGAGTCCGGCTGTGCCCTTGCCGCCGCTCGTCGGGCGACTGCCTGGCGACCCTACCCTCGCGGCCTCGCCCCTTCCAAATCCGGCTGCAGTGAGGTGAGGTACTGAAAAAATACCCCAAATCCATGATTTACCCCTAATTTATGATTTAGGGTTTGCTTTTTTGCACTATGTTCTGCCTCAATTAGCTTTAGTGATAGGAAGCAGTAATGATAGAAAGTAGTATTGTTACAGATTTGTAGAAGAATGAAGAGGGCAGCAGACATTGTTTCTCTTTTTCAAAGAGAAGCTATGAAGATAGGGAAGAAGAAGAAAGCAGAGAATATGTCGAATGTGGCTGAAGAGCAGACTCGCGAAGTTGTGTGTATGCCGGTTGTGATCGAAGAGCAAATTGAAGAACCAACATTGTCTATGTCAAATGTGACCATAGAGCAAACTGAGGATGTGTCACCGCCATCACCACCGGTTTATGATTTTAGTCGTCTTAAACATGATCCCGAGGACAGGCTACCCATTGCAAGTTATCCTATCAATGATCAAGACGCAGTTCGAAGAGCATATATCCTTAAAAAGCCATTCAAACCTTATTCACACGACTTTAAGAAAAGAACAATTGGGAGTAGAGAACGTTCATTCAATCCTTTGTGGCTTCATAATCATAGTTGGCTTGAATATAGTACCAAGAAGGAATCTGCATTTTGCTTTGTATGTTACTTGTTCAAAGAGAAAAAAACTAGTGGTAAGGGAACTAATGCATTTACTGATGGTGGTTGGAGTAATTGGAATAGAGAGGATGCTCTTCTTAAGCATGTTGGTTGCGTATCAAGTGTGCATAATGCAGCTCAAGAGAGATATAACTTATTTGTGAATCCTCGTGCAGCTATTGATGATCTTTTTGTGAAGGTGAACAGTGAGGATCTGCGTCTTTACAAGATGAGGTTGAAGTATTCACTTAGATGCTTGCAGTTTCTTCTTCATCAAGGATTGGCATTTCGTGGGCATGATGAAAGTGAAGAGTCTAGCAATAGAGGAAACTTCCTTGAGCTATTGAAGTGGCTTGCAGCAAATAGTGAGGAGGTGAATAAGTATGTTTTGAAGAATGCACCAGGTAACTGCCAATTGACATCTCATCAGATACAACATCAGATTATTCAATGTTGTGCACAACTTACTAGAAAGCAAATTATTGATGAACTTGGTGATGAGCACTATGCTATTCTAGCTGATGAGTCTAGTGATGTATCACATAAAGAACAACTAGCTTTATGCTTGCGTTTTGTTGATAAAGTAGGGAGGCCGTCTGAGCACTTTCTTGGAGTTGTTCATGTAAGTGACACTACTTCATTATCACTTAAGGAAGCAATTGAAACTTTACTTACTGATCATGGTTTGACTATAACACAAATTCGTGGGATGCATTTTTGCAAAAGGTCACACTATTCTGTAACAAGCATGGCATTCAAGTTCATATAATGGAAGATAATTATGTGCCTTATGGAAGATCAACACGGTTTGCTCGACCCCAAACAAATGATGATCACTTTAGAAGAGAAGTTTTTCTTGGAGTCATTGATCAAATTAGTCAAGAGCTTGAAAATCGGTTTGATGAGATCAATATGGAGCTGCTATCTTGTATGTCTGCTTTGAATCCCGCCAACTCATTTGCTGCTTTTGATGCACAAAAGGTATGCAAACTTGCTTCTAAATTTTGTATTGCTTTCAAAATTGGTACATAATCTCTTTAACTCATTTGTTTCTTTTGATGCACACAAGGTACGAAGACTTGCTGATTTTTATCCCAAAGACTTTTCAAGTGCCGACTTGATACACCTTGAACTACAACTTGATAACTATATTGATGACATGAGAAATGATGAGAACTTTCAAGGCCTTGGGAATCTTGTTGATCTCTCTGTTAAGCTTGTCCAAACAGGGAGACATATAGTTCATCATTTGGTGTACTTGCTTTTAAAATTGGTATTGATTCTCCCGGTGGCAACGACAAATGTTGAGAGAGCATTTTCTGCCATGAGTTTTGTCAAGAACAAGTTGAGAAATAAGATGGGTGATAGTCTTTTGGATGATTGCCTAGTCACATACATTGAGAGGGATGCTTTCTCCGAGGTGAATGAAGATGACATAATTGACACCTTCATGGCAATGCAAAAACGTAGGCCAGAAAGATAGTCTTTTTGAACTTCTCAAGGTATGTGCTATGGTCCATGTACTATTTACTATGTAGGCTTATTTATGCAAAACTGAAAATTAATTGAGAATTTTAGTGTGTTCGTAAGACCATATTAATCTATTTCCATGTGCTATTGATAATTAGTTAGAATGTTCACATGTCATATTAGTTATACAAAAAATTAGGGCGGACCACCCTGATGTCAAATGCTAGCTCCGCCACTGCTGTTAGGTAATAACGAGAAATAAACGAGACAGAGAGATACGGATTTTTACGTGGAAACTCTTGCGGGAGAAAACTACGGACGCACGAAGGCGCAATCACTATGATGGAGGAGTATTACAAGCACGAGATGACAGACTGTCTTAGGTGCGACTGCATGGGGTATATATGAGGGCAAGACATAAGAGTCCTTGGAGGACAAGTAAACGAGTTGTACTCGTACGTGTCGGTACCAACGCAAAGGCCCACACCGTATGTACTACGTCTAGTCCAATACAGTAGAATTTGGATCACAATTTAACAATCTCCACCTTCATCCAAAATCCCTCAAATAGTCGAAAAAATTAAATAATTCCATCCAAATCAGCATAAACACCTTGTGCACCAAAGTCCGTAAGACTAATGAGAAATACCAACTAAGCCTGAGCAAAGCTCAAACTTATTGGTCGAAACTGGCTTTGTCATCATATCAGCAGGATTATCATGAGTACTTATCGTGCATACCTTCAAATCACCTTGAGCAACAACATCTCGAATATAGTGATATCTGATATCAATGTGCTTTGTTCTCTCATGGTACATTGGATTCTTGGTAAGATATATAGCACTTTGACTGTCACTCAATATGGTAGGGCAAGATGAATCTCCACAAAGCTCAGCGTACAAACCTTTCAACCAGATAACTTCTTTGCATGCTTCAGAAATAGCCATATACTCGGCATCAGTAGTGCAACACGCCACAATAGACTGTAAGGTTGCTCTCCAACTCACAGCACAACCACCAATGGTGAAAACATAACATGTGAGTGATCTTCTCTTATCCAAGTCACCAGCAAAATCAGAATCAACAAAACCAACAAGTCCATCTCTAGTTTTCCCAAACTGTAAATAAGCATTAGAAGTACCTCACAGGTATCTGAAAATCCACTGAACTGCTTTCCAATGCTCTTTTCCAGGATTAGCCATGTATCTACTAACAACACTCAACGCATAAGATAAATCCAGACGGGAACAGACCATAGCATACATAAGTGAACCAACTGCACTTGAATAGGGAACTCTAAACATGTACTCAATATCTGCATCTGACTTAGGAAATAAAGCCGATGACAATTTAAAGTGTGCAGCTAACGGTGTACTCACCATCTTGGCATTATGCATATTAAAACGACGAAGAACTTTATCAATATATCCCTTCTGACTTAGATATACTTTTCTAGACGGTCTATCTCTGGATATTTCCATGCCAAGAATTTTCTTTGGTGCACCCAAATCCTTCATCTCAAATTCATTACTCAATTTCTTCTTTAGTTCATTAATCTCTGACATACTCTTTGCAGCAATAAGCATATCACCAACATAAAGGAGCAAATAAATAGTTGAACCGTTGACAGTTTTCAAATAAACACAACTATCATAATTAGACCTTTTGAAACCTTGAGAGAGCATAAAGGTGTCAAATCTCTTGTACCACTATCTCGGGGATTACTTCAATCCATAAAAGAGATTTCTTTAACTTACAGACAAGCTTTTCTTTTCCAGGAATAACAAAACCTTGAGGTTGTTCCATATAAATATCCTCTTCTAATTGTCCATGTAAAAATGCAGTTTTAACATCCAATTATTCAAGCTCAAAATCATTCATGGCAACAATGCTGAGTAAAGTGCGAATAGAGCTATGCTTCACAACAGGAGAAAAGACTTCGTTATAGTCAATACCTGGAATCTGACTGTAACCTTTAGCAACTAACCTTGCTTTATATCTTGTCTCATCATTAGGAGAAACACCTTCTTTCCTATTGAAAACCCACTTGCAACGAATAGGTTTCTTCTCTCTAGGCAATTTTACTAAATCCCAAGTGCCATTCTTTTCAAGTGATTCCATCTCATCGTGCATAGAGGTCATCAACTTACTATTATCACCAGAAATAATAGCCTCAAAATATGAAGAAGGCTCGGCATTACCTTCAATTTCTTCTGCAAAAGATAAAGCGAAAGAAACAATATTGCACTCTTCAATTAGCTTGTCAGGTTTATTAATACCTCGCCTAACTCTGTTACATGCAAGATTCCAACTGGGTGGAACAATAGGCTGATTTGGAGTGGGAGTGACATGTTCATCATCAACGACTGGTTCATCATGTGCATCAACAATTTCATTACCATATGTATCACCTGTTTCAATGCTCCACCTGAACAGTAGGCTGCGAAATAGTAGGCTGTTGTTCACTCTCAACATAAACATTAGTAGATGGAACATCATGTAACATAGCAATTTCATTAAAGATAACATTTCTGCTAATAACAACCTTCTGGGTTTCAGGATTCCACAATTTAAAACCTTTAACACCAGACTTATAACCAAGAAAGATGCACTTAACAGCCCTAGGCTCCAACTTTCCTTTATCAACATGAGCATAAGCAGTGCAACCAAAAACACTCAACTGTGAATAATCAGCAGGTGAACCAGACCATACCTCAAATTGGAGTTTTCTTATTAAGAGCAATAGACGGTGAATGATTAATGAGATAACAAGCAGTGGAAGCGGCCTCAGCCCAAAAACGCCTATGCAAACCTGCATTGGAAAACATGCAACGGGCTCTGGAAATAATGGTCCTGTTCATACGCTCAACAACACCGTTTTGTTGAGGAGTATAAGAAATGGTGTAGTGTTTGACAATGCCTTCAGACTTGCAATAACTTTTAAATTGCTTAGAACAAAATTCCATACCATTATAAGTGCAAAGTATTTTTACCTTCCTTTTAGTTTGCCTCTCAATCATAATCTTCCACTCCTTAAATGCTAAGAATGCTTCATATTTATGCTTCAAGAAATAAGTCCAAACTTTTCTCGAATAATCATCAATAATAGTCAGCATGTAACTTGCACCACCTAGTGACTTCTTGCGAGATGGTCCCCATAAATCAGAATGCACATAATCAAGAATACCTTCAGTTGTATGGATCGAAGTATTGAACTTCACCCTCTTGTGCTTGCCGAAGATACAATGCTCACAAAATTTCAATTTACCAGGTTCATATCCATCAAGGAGACCTCTCTTATTTAACTCTGCTAAACCAAGTTCACTCATATGTCCAAGACACATATGCCAAAGGTTAGCAGCATCACAATCAGAATTCTTTGAAATAACTGGAGTAGCGTTACCTGAAACGGTAGAACCTCGAAGGTAATAAAGACCATTGGTCGAACTTAAGTCACCTTTCATCACAATAAGGGAACCTTTGGTGACCTTCAAAACACTATCTCCACCTGAATACTTGTATCCCTTTGCATCAAGGGCACTAACAGAGATAAGATTTCTCTTCATCTTCGGAATGTATCGAACATCTGTCAAAGTTCTGATTGTACCATCAAACATATTGATTCGAACAGAACCTATGCCTTCAATCTTGCATGGTGAATTATTAAAACCCAAAACGGAACCAGCAGAAGTAGTGGAATCAAAAGTAGTAAACCAATCTCTATGTGGACACATATGAAAAGTGCATGCAGTGTCAAGTACCCACTCATCATTGGTCTCAGCACATCCAGCAATAACGACAAGAGCATCATCGGAACTATCATCACGAGCAACGTTAGCAGAATTTTCACCTTGTTTGTAACCTTTCCTCTTTTCTTTATTCTGCAACTTGAAACACTCTGAGATGTCATGTCCGTCTCTCCTGCAATATCTGCAACATTTCTTGTCTTTGGATTGCGACCGGCCCCTGTAACCGTTTTTACTTTTGCCTCTATTTCCATTATTGAAGTTCTTCTCCTTTGTCCTGCCACAAACAGATAATCCCTCTGCTTGGGATGAACTCGAACCATTATGAGGCACCATTAATTTCATCTTCTCCTTGGAGTTCAAAGCTTCATAAACTTCATTAAGCGTGAGAGTATCGCGACTGTATAATATCGTGTCTCGAGAATTAGTATAAGAATTTGGCAGTGAACAAAGTAACATTAAAGCAGTATCTTCCTCTTCATACTTAACCTCTATTGCATCTAGATCGGATATGATCTCTTTAAATTCTGAAATATGATTCAAAACATTACCTCCCTCGGGTAACCTGTGAAGGAATAATTTTTGCTTCAGATGCATCTTGCTGGTGAGATCTTTAGTCATGCAGCGGCGGTAGTTTTCTCGCTCAAAACTTCCTGCAAAATATTATTATGCAAATGGAGTTGAACTTTTCAGAAAGCCTGACAATCAATTCTTTTCTCCTCATCAGTCCAATCCTGAATTCGGTTCTTCCCAAAACTATCCAGTGCTTCATCATAGTCGGACTGTGCCTACAACGCCCGCATCTTGACTTGCCATAGGGTAAACCTTGTGTCACGGTCCAGCAGCGAAAGATCGTACTTCATGGATGCCATGAGTAGATTAAATCTGTTACCTCGGGTGGAGGTAGCAACTTGGAGATGAAAAAGACAAAGGGCCGAACTAGTACTCTGTACTAGCACCTTCACGTGAGGATGTGACGGCTGGTCTGACCCTTCGGTTGGACTTCAACCACGGCGGCTCTAGTGGCCTATCCAAAAGATCGAGTACTATGATCGATTTTTTAACACCGCGACGCAACGGAAGTATTCCTCGGCTCGGGTCTAGAAACTTGCACCCGAACGATCTCGGACATGGATCTGCGCCGGCGTGCAGCGGGAATTTTTCTGTCTGTCTCGGCAACTGTACGGTTGCAGCGGAAATCGATCTCGCTCGGACTTGGCGGATCGACAGGTCTCGTGCGGTGGCGCGCACAGACGCAACCCTAACTCTCGTCTCAAAAAAAATCTCGTATCTGCAAACTTGGCTCTGGTACCACTTGTTAGGTAATAACGAGAAATAAACGAGACAGAGAGACACAGATTTTTACATGGAAACCCTTGTGGGAGAAAACCACAGACGCAGGAAGGCACAATCACTATGATGGAGGAGTATTACAAGCACGAGATAACAGACCGTCTTAGGTGAGACTACATGGGGTATATATGAGGGCAAGACATAAGAGTCCTTGGAGGACAAGAAAACGAGTTGTACTCGTACGCGTCGGTACCAACGCAAAGGCCCACACCGTATGTACTACGTCTAGTCCAATACGGTAGAATTTGGATCACAATTTAATAGACCATGCTAGCGGCCATTCCAGTCGCCCGAAGTTCATGTCGGCACCATGCCAGCGGCCGGCATACAATGCCAGCTTCAAAAAAACACCACACAGTTCATGCTGGCGCACTTGCCAGCGCCCGGCACACATGCCCGCACACAAAAAGGAGCGGGAGTTCGACCACGCCATCACGGTCGTGGTCATGCCAGCACACTTGCCGACATACAAAAAAGGATGGCGCTCGCCATCATAGATGACGTGTCGTCGAACTTGAGCATGTCAGCCTGCATCTTCTCGAACCACGGCCTCTTTCTTGTCAATACGATGTTGAGATCCACCTTCATGAGATCCACCCCATCATCATACATGCGAGAGCCACTTCTTTCGCCTTGGTCTTGGCATTGGCGGCCGCGATCTCTAGCATCTTGGCTTGCTTCTTTGCCTCCATCTCAAGCATCATCGTTTGCTTCTCCGCCTCCATCTCAAGCCTCCTCCGTTGTATCTCCATGAAGGCATTCATTTGCTCCTCCTTGTCTTGCGGCGCTTCTCCTCCCTTGAGTTCTTCGTCATCATACCCTCCACGATTGCGATCAAGGCGATTGATGTCGCATCCCGCTTGTCCTCCTTCTTGGAGTTGGTCTTCCTCCGCAGTCGTGCCATCTCACCCTCCCCAACCTCCTCGACGGCTTTCTTCCCCCCATGCGCTACGAGGGAGGCAAATTGCGCCTTGAACTCTCCTCGTCTTTGATGACCCTCCAACAATGGGAGAGGTTGAAGGTTTGCCTCGTGTTGGACGTTGGCCTCTAAAGCTTGGAATGCCTACAAATGAATTGCATGAAAGCATATTGGCTAATGGATATGAAAATGAACATGTAAGTATAAACGGAATGACACAAAGAGGGGTGCTTGCATGCATATCGTGTCTTGCATGCCGATGCCGCTCGCGGGGCGTGCCTTGACGCTCGCAAGAGTGGCACAAAACTTGTTGCACTCTTGTTGGATCACCTTCCATCGCTTCGAGATGAACACACACCCGTGCGTGCTTTGAATTTTGTACGCTGGAAACTTCTTGCGTTCATGGAACTCGCGTTAGACACGAGTCCAAAAGGTTGATGCCTTTTTTTCGGCGCCGGTCTTGGGTCTTGGACAATGTCCCTCCAACACTCACAAAGAAGCATGTCTTTGGCCTCGTGTATGCCTTCGTCCGCCTGCTCTTGCGCTTCGCCTTCGCCTCGGCGGCTGAAGGAAATATGCCCTAGAGGAAATAATAAAGTTGTTATTTTATATTTCCTTATTCATGATAAAGGTTTATTATTCATGCTAGAAATGTATTGATCGGAAACTTAAATACATGTGTGAATACATAAACAAATAATGTGTCCCTAGTAAGCCTCTACTAGACTAGCTCATTGATCAAAGATGGTTAAGGTTTCCTAACCATGGACATGTGTTGTCATTTGATAACGGGATCACATCATTAGGAGAATGATGTGATGGACAAGACCCACCCATTAGCTTAGCATAATGATCATTCAGTTTATTGCTATTACCTTCTTCATGTCAAATTCATATTCGTTTGACTATGAGATTATGCATCTCCCGGATAACGGAGGAATACCTTGTGTGCTACCAAACGTCCGTAACTGGGTGATCATAAAGATGCTCTACATGTATCTCCAAAGTGTTTGTTGGGTTGGCATAGATCGAAATTAGGATTTGTCACACCGAGTATCGGAGAGGTATCTCTGGGCCCTCTCGGTAATACACATCATAAGCTAGCAAGCAAATGACTAAGGAGTTAGTCACGAGGTGATGTATTACGGAACGGGTAAAGAGACTTGCCGGTTATGAGATTTGACTAGGTATGAAGATACCGACAATTGAATCTCGGGCAAGTAACATACCGATGGACAAAGGGAATTATGTATGTTGTCATAACAGTTCGACCGATAAAGATCTTCGTAGAATATGTAGGAGCCAATATGGGCATCCAGGTTCCGCTACTGGTTATTGACCGGAGAGGTGTCTCGATCATGTCTACATAGTTCTCGAGCCCCTAGGGTCCGCACGCTTAACGTTCGATGATGATATAGTATTATATGAGTTATATTATTTGGTTACCAATGTTGTTCGGAGTCCGAGGTGAGATCACGAACATGGCGAGGAGTCTCAAAATGGTCGAGAGGTAAAGACTGATATATAGTACGATGGTATTCGTAAACCGGAAGTGTTCCAGAGGGTACTGAGTGCTTATCAGGTCACCGGAAAGGAGTTTCGGGCACCCCCGACAAAGATATGGGCCTTATGGGCCAAGTGAGGGAACACACCAGCCCACAAGGGGCTGGTGCACCCCTATAGAGGTCGTCCCTATGAGGAGAAGGAAAGAGGGGAGAGAAAGGAAAGTGTGGAGTAGGACTCCCCCTTCCTTCCCTCTCCCCCTCCTTCCTCCCCCCTCGTTTATATATGGAAAGGGGGACGCGGCTTCGGCGGGACTCCAAGTAGGATTCCTCCTACTTGGGTGCCTCCTTTGGCTGCTCCTCCCTCCCTCCCACCTATATATATGTGGGAGGGGGTGCCTAGCACACAACAGACAATTGCCTAGCCGTGTGTGACGCCCCCCTCCATCGTTTACACTCCCGGTCATATTTTCGTAGTCCTTAGGGGAAATCCTGCGGAGATAACTTCAGCGTCACCATCACCACGCCGTCATGTTGTCGGAACTCATCCACTACCTCGCCGTCTTGCTGGATCTAGAAGGTGTGGACATCACCGAGCTGAACGTGTGTTGAACATGGAGGTGTCGTGCGTTCGGTACTTGATTGGTTGGATCGCCAAGAAAGTTTGACTACATCAACCGCGTTGTGAAACGCTTCCACTTACAGTCTACGAGGGTACGTAGACACACTCCCCCCCTTGTTGCTGTGCATCTCCATGGATAGATCATTGCATGTGAGTAGAATTTTTTTTGTTTTCCATGCAACGATTCCCCAATAGTGGTATCAGAGCCAAGTCTATGTCTAGATGATATGCACGAGTAGAACACAAAGAGTTGTGGGCGGTGATAGTCATACTGCTTGCAACCAACGTCTTATTTTGATTCGGCGGTATTATGGGATGAAGCGGCCCGGACCAACCTTACATGTCCACGCACATGAGACTGGTTCCACCGACTAACATGCAACTAGTTTTGCATAAAGGTGGCTGGCGGGTGTCTGTTTCTCCTACTTTAGTTGAATCAAATTTGACTATGGCCGTTCCTTGAAGAAGGTTAAAACAACAAACTTGACGAACCACCATTGTGGTTTTTGCCATAGATAAGAACGGTTATTGCTAGAAACCCGTAGCAGCCACGTAAAACTTGCAACAACAAAGTAGAGGGTGTCTAATTTGTTTTGCAGGGTATGTTGTGATGTGATATGGTCAAGACATGATGTGATATACGTTATTGTATGAGATTATCATGTTTGTTAAGATATCAGGCAACCGACTGGAGCCTTATGGTTTCTTTATTGTATGAAATGCAAACGCCATGTAATTGCTTTATTTTATCTCTATGAGTTAGCAATAGTTGACGAGACGACCATGACGCAATGATGGATATGAAGGTGACGAGTGCTACGTCTTGAGCTTGCGTTGGTTTTCCTTGAAGAGGAAAGGGTGATGCAACAATAGTAGCTAAGTATTTCCCTTAGTTTTTGAGAACCAATGTATCAATCCAGTAGGAGGCTCCTTAAAAGTCCCACGCACCTACACAAACTAACAAGAACTCGCAACCAACGAATAAAGGGCTTGTCAATCCCTTCACGGCCACTTGCGAAAGTGAGATCTAATAGAGATAATATGATAAGATAAATATATTTTTGGTATTTTATGAAATAGATTGGAAAAGTAAAGATGCAAATAAAAGTAGATGGCAAACTTATATCATAAGGGATAGACCTGGGGCCATGGGTTTCACTAGTGGCTTCTCTCAAGATAGCATAATTATTACGATGGGTGAACAAATTATTGTTGAACAATTGATAGAAAAGCGAATAATTATGAGATTATCTAGGCATGATCATGTATATAGGCATCACGTCCGTGACAAGTAGATCGAAACGATTCTGCATCTACTACTATTACTCCACACATCGACCGCTATCCAGCATGCATCTAGAGTATTAAGTTCATAAAGAACAGAGTAACGCATAAGAAAGATGACATGATGTAGAGGGATAAACTCATGCAATATGATATAAACCCCATATTTTTATCCTCGATGTCAACAATACAATACGTGCATTTCTGCCCGAAAGCTAAGCACTTCTCCCATTGCAAGAAAGATCAATCTAGTAGGCCAAACCAAACTGACAATTCGAAGAGACTTGCAAAGATAACTTAATCACACATAAAAGAATTCAGAGGAGATTCAAATATTTCTCATAAATAAACTTGATCATAAACCCACAATTCATCGGATCTCAACAAACACACCGCAAAAAGAGTTACATTGAATAGATCTCCAAGAAGATCAAGGAGAACTTTGTATTGAGATTCAAAGAGAGAGAAGAAGCCATCTAGATAATAATTATGGACCCGAAGGTCTATTGTAAACTACTCACAACTCATCGGAAGGGCCTTGGGGATGATGTAGAGGCCCTCTGTGATCGATTCCCCCTTCGGCGGAGCGCCGGCGAAGGCTCCAAGATGGGATCTCGCGGATACAGAAGGTTACGGCGGTGGAAATAGTTTTTCGTGGTCGCTTATGATGTTTTCGGGGT
Organism: Triticum aestivum; assembly: GCF_018294505.1. NCBI lineage: Eukaryota > Viridiplantae > Streptophyta > Magnoliopsida > Poales > Poaceae > Triticum > Triticum aestivum. Next base: position 116,893,806 of record NC_057801.1, on the reverse strand, counting down.
ACATGGGTATATGTAGGAGGAAGAAGTAGGTCGGTAGACGATCGAGGGGCCCACGAGGGTGGGGGGGGGCACGCCCACCTGTAAGGGGCGCGCCGGACACCCTCGTGGCCGCCTCGCTTGTTTCTTCACTTCCAGTTCAAGTCCTCTGGATCATGTTTGTTCCAAAAAGATTGCTCCCGAAGGTTTCATTCTGTTTGGACTCTGTTTGATATTCCTTTTCTTCGAAACACTGAAATAGGCAAAAAACAACAATTCGGGATGGGCCTCCGGTTAGTAGGTTACTCCCAAAAATGATATAAAAGTGTAAAGTAAAGCCCATAAACATCCAAAACGGGTAATATAATAGGATGGAACAATAAAAAATTATAGATACGTTGGAGACGTATCAAGCATCCCCAAGCTTAATTCCTGCTTTTCCTCGAGTAGGTAAATGATAAAAACAGAATTTTAGATGTGGAATGCTACCTAGCATAATTCTCAATGTAATTTTCTTTATTGTGGCATGAATGTTCAGATCCAAATGATTCAAAATAAAAGTTCATATTGACATAAGAAATAGTAATTCTTCAAGCATACTAATCAAATCAATCATGTCTTCTCAAAATAACATGGCTAAAGAAAGTTCATCCCTACAAAATCATATAGTTAGGTCATGCTTCATTTTCGTCACACAAAAATGCTCTCATCTTGCACACCCCCGGACAAGCCAAGCAATTGTTTCGTAGTTAAATAATCTCAAACTTTTTCAACTTTCACGCAATACATGAGCGTGAGACATGGATATAGCACTATGGGTGGAATAGAATATGATGATGGAGATTGTTTGGAGAAGACAAAAAAGGAGAAAATCTCACATTGACGAGGATAATCAATGGGCTATGGAGATGCCCATCAATTGATGTCAACATGAGTAGTAGGGATTGCCATGCAACGGATGCACTAGAGCTATAAATGTATGAAAGCTCAACAAAAGAAACTAGTGGGTGTGCATCCAACTTGCTTGCTCACGAAGACCTAGGGAATTTTGAGGAAGCCCATCGTAGGAATATACAAGCCAAGTTCTATAATGAAAAATTCCCACTGGTATATAAATGTGACAACATATGAGACTCTCTATATGCAGAACATGGTGCTACTTTGAAGCACAAGTGTGGAAAAGGATAGTAACATTGCCCCCTTTTTATTTTTATTTTATTTTTGGGGCCTTTTTTATTTAGCCTTTTTTTATTTGGCCTTTCTCTTTTTTATTTGGCCTTTCTCTTTTTTTTATTTGGGGATAATGCTCTAATAATGATGATCATCACACTTCTATTTATTTACAACTCATGAATTACAACTCAATACTAGAACAAGATATGACTCTATATGAATGCCTCCGGCGGTGTACCGGATGGGCAATGAATCAAGAGTGACATGGATGAAAAATTACGCATGGTGGCTTTTCCACAAATACGATGTCAACTACATGATCATGCAAGGCAATATGATAATAATGACGCGTGTCATGATGATGAACGGAATGGTGGAAAGTTGCATGGCAATATATCTCGGAATGGCTATGGAAATGCCATAATAGGTAGGTATGGTGGCTGTTTTGAGGAAGATATAAGGAGGTTTATTTGTGATAGAGCGTACCGTATCACGGGGTTTGGATGCACCGGCGAAGTTTGCACCAACTCTCAAGGTGAGAAAGGGCAATGCACGGTACCGAAGAGGCTAGCAATGATGGAAGGGTGAGAGTGTGTATAATCCATGGACTCAACATTAGTCAAAAAGAACTCATATACTTATTGCAAAAATCTACAAGTCATCAAAAACCAAGCACTATGCGCATGCTCCTAGGGGGATGGATTGGTAGGGAAAGACCATCGCTCGTCCCCGACCGCCGCTCATAAGGATGCACAATCTAAGAACACCTCATGTTTCAAATTTGTTACACAACTTTTACCATACGTGCATGCTACAGGACTTGCCAACTTCAACACAAGCATTCTTTAAATTCATAATCACCCAACTAGCATGACTCTAATATCACTACCTCCATATCTCAAAACAATTATTAAGTATCAAATTGATCACAGCATCCAATTCACTTCCTATGATAGTTTTTATTATACCCAACTTGGATGCCCATCATTCTAGGACCAATTTTATAACCATAGAAAATACCATGCTGTTCTAAGAGACTCTCAAAATAATATAAATGAATTATGAGAGATTAACAATTTCTACAAAATTAAGCCAGCATCGTGCTCTAAAAGATATAAGTGAAACACTAGAGCAAAAACTATCTAGCTCAAAAGATATAAGTGAAGCACATAGAGTATTATAATAAATTCCAATCAAGTGGGTTTCTCCCAAAAGGTGTGTACAGAAAGGATGATTGTGGTAAACTAAAAAGCAAAGACTAATATCATACAAGACGCTCCAAGCAAAACACATATCATGTGGCGAATAAAAATATAGCTCCAAGTAAATTTACCGATAGACGAAGACGAAAGAGGGGATGCCATCCGGGGCATCCCCAAGCTTAGGATTTTGGTTATCCTTGAATATCTTGGGGTGCCTTGGGTATCCCCAAACTTATACTCTTGCCACTCCTTATTCCATAGTCCATCAAATCTTTACCCAAAACTTGAAAACTTCACAACACAAAACTCAAGAGGAAATCTCATAAGCTCCGTTAGTGCAAGAAAGAAAAACCACCACATAAGGTACTGTAATGAACTCATTGTTTATTTATATTGGTGTTAAACCTACTGTATTCCAACTTCTCTATGGTTCATACCCCTACATACTAGCCATAGATGCATCAAAATAAGCAAACAACACACGGAAAACAGAATCTGTAAAAAACAGAACAGTCTGTAGCAATGTGTAACTTTTGAATACTTATGGAACTCTAAAAATCCTACCAAAATAGGGCGTCCTAGGAAATTTGTCTATTTATCTACAGAAAAAATAATCAACCCAAAATCACGTTTCTGTGATTTATTGATTTTTTTTCTCGTGAGCGCAAAGTTTCTGTTTTTCAGCAGAATCAAATTAACTCTTACCATAGGTTATCCTATAGGTTCTACTTGGCACAAACACTAATTAAAACATGAAAACACATCTAAGAAGAAGGTAGATGCAAAATTTATTAGTAAACAGAAGCAAAAAGCAAGAAACAAAATTAAAATTGGGTTGCCTCCCAACAAGCGCTATTGTTTAACGCCCCTAGCTAGGCATAAAAGCAAGGATAGATCTAAGTGTTACCATCTTTAGTTTTCAATTTTTTAGTGGAGTCTTGTTCGAATCCGGGAGGTTCTTTACGTTTTCCCTCATACTCAAAAATTTTTAGATCTAAAGAATCCAACCGCTTATTACAAAGGGTAATCAACATGTTCATGCGGTGAAGATTTCCGCTAACAGTCTTAAGAGGTTCAAGGGACTTTTGTAATATTTTTGTTACTTCGCAATTTTTTTCAAAAACTTGAGTTTCCTCTGGGGTATGATGTGATCCCCCTTTTTGAGGTAGTTTTCCCACTATTTCCACTATGACTTCATGCGCAATACTGGGATCAATTTCGATAAAACTTCCTTTGGCAATACAATCCAAGAGTTGTCTATGAGACATATTTAGTCCAACGTAAAAATTGCGAAGAATAATTCTAAAATTCACCTCTAAAGTGCAGTTACGGTAAGATTCCATCATCCTAAACCAAGCATCTTTCAAGTTTTCTCCTTGCCTTTGCTTGAAGTGAAGAACTTCAAACTCGGGAGACAAAGGAGTGGATAGAGAACTAGCCATAGCGACGATCATACAAAATACAAGCGAAAGAGAGAGGAGATTGGGAAAGAGAGGACAAATAAAACGGCAAAGGTGAAGTGGGAGACAGGAAAACGAGAGGCAAATGACAACTAATGTAAATGCAAGGGAGATGAGTTTGTGATGGGTACTTGGTATGTCTTGACTTGAGCGAAGACCTCCCAGGCAACGGCGCCAGAAATCCTTCTTGCTACGCCTTGAGATTGCGTTGGTTTTCCTTGAAGAGGAAAGGGTGATGCAGCAGTAGTAGCATAAGTATTTCCCTCAGTTTTTGAGAACCAAGGTATCAATCCAGTAGGAGGCTCCTCAAAAGTCCCACGCACCTACACAAACAAACAAGAACTCGCAACCAACGCAATAAAGGGGTTGTCAGTCCCTTCACGGCCACTTGCGAAAGTGAGATCTGATAGAGATAATATGATAAGATAAATATATTTTTGGTATTTTATGATATAGATTGGAAAAGTAAAGATGCGAATAAAAGTAGATGGCAAACTTATATGATAAGGGATAGACCCGGGGGCCATAGGTTTCACTAGTGGCTTCTCTCAAGATAGCATAATTATTACGATAGGTGAACAAATTACTATCGAGCAATTGATAGAAAATCAAATAATTATGAGATTATCTAGGCATGATCAAGTATATAGGCATCACGTCCGTGACAAGTAGATCGAAACGATTCTGCATCTACTACTATTACTCCACACATCGACCGCTATCCAGCATGCATCTAGAGTATTAAGTTCATAAAGAACAGAGTAACGCATTAAGAAAGATGACATGATGTAGAGGGATAAACACATGCAATATGATATAAACCCCATCTTTTTATCCTCGATGGCAACAATACAATACGTGCCTTGCTGCCCCTGCTGTCACTGGGAAAGGACACCGCAAGATTGAACCCAAAGCTAAGCACTTCTCCCATTGCAAGAAAGATCAATCTAGTAGGCTAAACCAAACTGATAATTTGAAGATACTTGCAAAGATAACTTAATCACACATAAAAGAATTCAGAGGAGATTCAAATATTTCTCATAGATAAACTTGATCATAAACCCACAATCCATCGGATCTCGACAAACACACCGCAAAAAGAGTTACATCGAATAGATCTCAAAGAAGATCAAGGAGAACTTTGTATTGAGATTCAAAAAGAGAGAAGAAGCCATCTAGCTAATAACTATGGACCGAAGGTCTGTGGTAAACTACTCACAATTCATCGAAAGGGCCTTGGAGATGATGTAGAGGCCCTCTGTGATCGATTGCCCCTCCGGCGGAGCGCCGACGAAGGCTCCAAGATGGGATCTCACGGATACAGAAGGTTACGGCGGTGGAAATAGTTTTTCGTGGTCGCTTCTGATGTTTTCGGGGTACATGGGGTATATGTAGGAGGAAGAAGTAGGTCGGTGGACGCTCGAGGGGCCCCTGAGGGTGGGGGGCGCGCCGGGCACCCTCGTGGCCGCCTTGCTTGTTTCTTGACTTCCACTCCAAGTCCTCTGGATCACGTTTGTTCCAAAAAGATCGCTCCCGAAGGTTTCATTCCGTTTGGACTCCGCTTGGTATTCCTTTTCTTCGAAACACTGAAATAGGCAAAAAAACAACAATTGGGGCTGGGCCACCGGTTAGTAGGTTAGTCCCAAAAATGATATAAAAGTGTAAAGTAAAGCCCATAAATATCCAAAATGGGTAATATAATAGCATGGAACAATCAAAAATTATAGATACGTTGGAGATGTATGATCGAGCCGATGATGATGCTGATCATAACGATGCTTTGGAGATGGAGATCAAAAGCACAAGATGATGATGGCCATATCATGTCACATATTTTGATTGCATGTGATGTTTATCTTCTATGCATCTTATTTTGCTTAGTACGATGGTAGCATTATAACATGATCCCTTCACTAAATTTCAAGGTTAAAGTGTTCTCCCTGAGTATGCACCATTGCTACAGTTCATCGTTTCGAGACACCACATGATGATCAGGTGTGATAGACTCTACGTTCACATACATCGGGTGTAAGACGGTCTTGCACATGCGGAATACTTCGGTTAAACGTGATGAGCCTAGCATGTAGAGACATGGCCTCGAAACATTGGAGACCGAAAGGTCAAACGTGAATCATATAGTACATATGATCAACATAGAGATGTTCACCATTGATGACTACCCCATCTCACGTGATGATCAGACATGGGTTAGTTGATTTGGATCACGTATCACTTAGATAACTTGAGGGATGTTTATTTAAGTGGAGTTCATTAGTAATTTAATAATTTAACTTAATTTATCATGAGCTTAGTCCTCATAGTATTTGCAAAATCTATATTGTAGATCAATAGATCACGATGTAGCTCCCCTATTTTTTGCTATGTTCCTAGAGAAAAATAAGTTGAAAGATGATAGTATCAATAATGCGGACTAGGTCCGTGATCTGAGGATTATCCTCATTGTTGCATAGAAGAATTATGTCCTTGATGCATCGCTAGGTGACAGACCTATTGCAGGAGCAGATGCAGAGGTTATGAACGTTTGGCAAGCTCGATATGATGACTACTTAATAGTTTAGTGCGTCATGCTTTATAGCTTAGAACCAGGACTTCAAAAATGTTTTGAACGCCATGGAGCATATGAGATGTTCCAAGAGCTAAAATTGGTATTTCAGACTCATGCCCGCGTCGAGAGGTATGAGACCTCTAACAAGTACTTTTCCTACAAAACAGAGGAGAATACCTCAACCAGTGAGCATGTGTTCAGAATATGTGGGATACTATAATCGCTTGAATCAAGTGGGAGTAAATCTTCCAGATAAGATAGTGATTGAAAAAGTTCTCCGGTCACTATCACCAAGCTACTAGAACTTCGGGATGAACTATAATATGCAAGGGATGACGAAAATGATTCCCGAGCTCTTTGCAATGCTGAAAATCAGCGATGGTAGAAATCAAGAACGAGCATCAAGTGTTGATGGTTAACAAGACCACTAGTTCAAGAAAAAGGGCAAGGGAAAGAGAGGGAACTTCAAGAAGATTGGCAACGAAGTTGCCGCTCCCATGAAGAAGCCCAAAGCTGGACCCAATCCAGAAACTGAGTGCCTCTACTGCAAAGGAAATGGTCACTGGAAACGGAACTGCCCCCAAATACTTGGCGGATAAGAAGGATGGAAAAGCGAACAAAGGTATATTTGATATACATGTTATTGATGTGTACCTTACTAGTATTAATAGTACCCCCTGGGTATTTGATACTGGTTCAATTGCTAAGATTAGTAACTCAAAACAGTAGTTGCAGAATAAACAGAGACTAGTTAAGGGAGAGGTGATGATGTGTGTTGGAAGTGATTCCAAGATTGATACGATCACCATCGCACACTCCCTCTACCTTCGGGATTAGTGTTGAACCTAAATAAATGTTATTTGGTGTTTGCGTTGAGCATGAATATGGTTTGATCATGTTTATTGCAATATGGTTATTCATTTAAGTCAAAGAATAATTGTTGTTCTATTTACATGAATAAAACCTTCTATGGCCAGACACCAAAGTGAATGGTTTATTGAATCTCGATCGTAGTGATACACATATTCATAATATTGATGCCAAAATATGCAAAGTTGATAATGATAGTGCGACATACTTGTGGCACTGCCGCTTACATCATATTGGTGTAAAGAGCATAAAGAAACTCCATGCAGATGGGATTTTGGAATCACTTGATACTTGCGAATCATGCCTCATGGGCAAGATGACTAAAACTCCGTTCTTCGGAACTATGGAGCGAGCTAATGACTTATTGGAAATAATACATACTGATGTATGTGGTCCGATGAGTAAAAGCACATGGCAGGTATCGTTATTTTCAGACCTTTCACAGATGATTTGAGCAGATATGGGTATATCTACTTAATGAAACACAAGTCTGAAACATTTGAAAAGTTCAAAGAATTTCATATTGAAGTGGAGAATCATCGTAGCAAGAAAATAAAGTTTCTACGATCTGATCGCGGAGGCAAATATTTTAGTTACGAATTTGGCCTTCATTTAAAACAATTTGGAATAGTTTCACAACTCACACCACCTGGAACACCACAAGTTGATGGTGTGTCCGAATGTCGTAATCATACTTTATTAGATATGGTGCATTCTTTGATGTCTCTCACCAATTTACCACTATCATTTTAGGGTTATGCATTAGAGACACCCGCATTCACGTTAAATAGGGCACCGTCTAAATCCGTTGAGACGACACCATATGAACTATGGTTTGGCAAGAAACCTAAGCTGTCATTTCTTAAAGTTTGGGGATGCAGCGCTTATGTCAAAAGGCTTTAGCCTGATAAGCTCGAACCCAAATCGGAGAAGTGTGTCTTCATACGATACCCAAATGAACTATTGGGTACACCTTCTACCACAAATCCAAAGGCAAGATCTTTGTTGCTAAGTTTGGATCATTTTTAGAGAAAGAGTTTCTCTCGAAAGAAGTGAGTGGGAGGAAAGTAGAACTTTGATGAGGTAATTCTACCTTCTCTCGAACTAGAAAGTAGCACATCGGAGAAAATTATTCCTGTGATGCCTACACCAACTAGAAAGGAAGCTAATGATGATGATCATGAAACTTTGGATCAAGTAACTACAGAACCTCATAGATCAACCAGAACACGATCCGCACCAGAGTGGTACGGTAATCCTGTCCAGGAAGTCATGTTATTAGACCAAGGCGAACCTACAAACTATGAAGAAACTATGATGAGCCCAGATTCCGACAGATGGCTTGAGGCCATGAAATCTGAGATAAGATCCATATATGAGACCAAAATGTGGACTTTGGTGGACTTGCCCGATGATCGGCAAACCATAGAGAATAAACAGATCTTCAAGAAGAAGACTGACGTTGATGGTAATGTTACTGTCTACCAAGGTCGACTTGTCGCAAAAGGTTTTTGACGAGTTCAAGGGGTTGATTCCGATGATACTTTCTTGCCCGTAGAGATGCTTAAGTCTATCCGAATCATGTTAGCAATTGCCGCATTTTATAATTATGAAATATGGCAAATGGACGTCAAAACTGCATTCCTTAATGGATATCTTAAAGAAGAGTTGTATATGATGCAGCTGGAAGGTTTTGTCTATCCTAAAGGTGTTAACAAAGTGTGCAAGCTCCAGCGATCCATCTATGGACTGGTGCAAGCATCTCAGAGTTGGAATATACGCTTCGATGAGGTGATCAAAGCATATGGTTTTATACAAACTTTCAGTGAAGCCTGAATTTACAAGAAAGTAAGTGGGAGCTCTGTAGCATTTCTGATATTATATGTGGATGACATATTGTTGATTGGAAATGATATAGAATTTTTGTATAGCATAAAAGATACTTGAATAAGAATTTTTCAATGAAAGACCTCGGTGAAGCTGCTTATGTATTGGGCATCAAGATCTATAGAGATAGATCGAGACGCTTAATAGGACTTTCACAAAGCACATACCTTGACAAAGTTTTGAAGGAGTTCAAAATGGATCAGTCAAAGAAAGGGTTCGTGCCTGCATTGCAAGGTATGAAGTTGAGTAAGACTCAAAGCCCAACCACGGTAGAAAATAGAGAGAGAATGGAAGTCATTCCCTATGCCTCAGCCATAGGTTTTATAAAGTATGCCATGCTGTGTACCAGACCTATTGTGTACATTGCCATGAGTTTGGCAAGGGGGTACAATAGTAATCCAGGAGCAGATCACTAGACATCGGTCAAAATTTATCCTTTGTTACCTAAGAGGACTAAGGAAAAGTTTCTCGGTTATGGAGGTGATAAAGAGTTCGTCGTAAAGGGTTACGTTGATGCAAGCTTTGACACCAATCTGGATACATATTGAAAGTGGGAGCAATTAGCTAGAGTAGCTCCATGCAGAGCATTGTAGACATAGAAATTTGCAAAATACATACGGATCTGAATGTGGAAGACCCGTCGACTAAACTTATCTAACAAGCAAAACATGATCACACCTTGGTACTCTTTGGGTGTTAATCACATGGTGATGTGAACTAGATTATTGACTCTAGTGAACTCTTTGGGTATTGATCACATGGCGATGTGAACTATGGGTGTTAATCACATGGTGATGTGAACAAGATTATTGACTCTAGTGCAAGTGGGAGACTGAAGGAAATATGCCCTAGAGGAAATAATAAAGTTGTTATTTTATATTTCCTTATTCATGATAAGGGTTTATTATTCATGCTTAGATTTTATTGATCGGAAACTTAAATACATGTGTGAATACATAAACAAATACCGTGTCCCTAGTAAGCCTCTACTAGACTAGATCGTTGATCAAAGATGGTTAAGGTTTCCTAGCCATGGACATGTGTTTTCATTTGATAGCAGGATCACATCATTAGGAGAATGATGTGATGGACAAGACCCATCCATTAGCTTAGCATAATGATCGCTCAGTTTATTGCTAATGCTTTCTTTGTTAGCTTAGCATAATGATCGTTCAGTTTATTGCTATTGATTTCTTCATGTCAAACACATATTCCTTCAACTATCTGATTATGCAACCCCCGGATACCGGAGGAATACCTTGTGTGATATCAAACGTCACAACATAATTGGGTGATCATAAAGATGCTCTACACGTATCTCCAAAGGTGTTTGTTGAGTTGGCATAGATCGACATTAGGATTTGTCACTCTGAGTATCGGAGAGGTATCTTTGGGCCCTCTCGGTAATATACATTATAATCTTTCAAGCAAATGACTAAGGAGTTAGTCACGAGGTGATGTATTATGGAACGAGTAAAGAGACTTGCCGATAATTAGATTGAACGAGGTAGGAAGATACCAACGATCGAATCTCGGGCAAGTAACATACCAATGGACAAACACTGGTACGCGTCGATGCTATACAAACGGTTTAAAACCCCTTTTCACGACGGCATTTGGAACCATCGCTTAGTGAGTGTGGGCGATTAGGGGGTCCTTCCCACACGACCCAGAAACCGTCGGGGATATGCCCTCTTGTCACACACGCTTGGCGAAATGAGGTCGTGTTCGACCGGCGAGCGACCAAATACGGTTATACGTACAGTACTTCTCAAAAAATACAATTATACAGACGAAATCATTTCCGGTCGTAAGTACATCCCATACAGTCAGTCCCCGTGAAACGTTTCCAATCGTATATACATCCCACACAGTCACTGCAAGGAAAACGTTTCCGTTCGTAGGTACATCACACACAATTTTCCCCGTTAAATCGTTTGTGATGGCATTCCCATCGCACACAATATTAAAAAATTTATCGTTTGCGTTATTGAATGCATCACACACGGTGCATAGAAGAAACTGTGTGGCAAAGGCTATCCATCGCACACAATTTTTATGCGGTAAACGTTTGCGCAAGGTGGCCTAACGCAAACAATTTTGAAGAGAATGCCGTGTGTGATTGTTCATCGATCCAACATGGTTTATTCCTAGAAACTGTGTGCGTTGCCTTAGGGCATCGCCCATTGTATTTTCTCAATAACCGTTTGCAATAGCAAAAACTAATTAGCAGGCTAATTCGCTATTAGCAGGCTAATTGCGCTATTATTAATAATCCATTTATTAATATAATTGACATTCATATTAAACACATAATATATTTCATTCCCATATTAAGGAAGCATGATTTCATAATTGAAATACATCGGAGTACAACATGATAGCTTCAACACTCAGCTACCTCGTTACACAACTGCACCAGCACCAAGTTTCACATGACCTTTCGAAATTAGCATCATAGACGATACATAGATAGATGCATCTAATCAGGAAAACTGCTGAAGCGGAAGGAAAATATTGAGCCTTCATTGAGTTGAAGGTCTTTGCAACTTTAGGCCAGTGCGTGTGGATGATTGACCGTCCATCCTTTGTCCTCTTCAGGAACACTTCAATATTGAACCGTGGGTGTTGTATGAAAACCTTCCTCGCCTCCTGACCATAGAGGTGGTTTGAGAGGTAATCATTCGTGAACTACTTTGGAAAGGCCTGAAAACAAGGATGTGCATAAATACCTTCTCTATATTGGAAATGGGGCAAAGGAATAAAAAAAGGCAAGGTATAATAGCTAGTATCATCTTGTAGTGAACTGATGTCTTCTTCATTGTGTAGACAAAGACCTTGTTGTTTTTTGTCGCCAATTTCTTTATCCTAACAATCTTTCTGAGTTTCTTGACTTGATTGATATTCATGGACAACTCATTTCCCCATATGCAAAAAGGGTCGGACAGTGGGTCCAAACCTCTGACAGCAGGACCTACATGTGCAAGACCAAATTGTTAAAAACCTAAGTATTAGAATGGTTCCTGCCATTGCACAATAATGTGTTATTAGACAACGGAGCATGCACGTGCTAACCTCGATTGTAAACCTCAGTGCTTCCCATTATATTGTTTCCCTGCAACACATATAAGGTAGTTAGTCATCAGGTTAGGTAAGGGTACGCATGCTATCAGTAAAATATGTTGATGAAAAATAAGCACATTGCAGATTCATCAGATTAATTCAAGCCACATGGAAAACCCATTTATGCAAACCAAGCAGGATTAAGAACTAGGAAATATAGCACTTGTATATGTTTCTCATGTATTAAGTGCAGCCAAATTCGATTTATTCCTCACATGCACAACAATACAAAATTCCAAGCACGACAATTGGACATCGCATTGCAAAATTGAACCAAGCAGTTAACTAAACACCACAACAAATGAACCAAACATTAACTGAGCACCACATTGCACAATATAACATACTCCTAATAGAAGATCAGATAGTTAACCGAACCAAGCATGCTTAACAACTTGGAAATATAGCAATTTTATTTGTTTCTCATGTATTTAGTACAACCAAACTTTATTTACTTCTCACATGGTATACAATAACAGAATGCGTCCACAACTATTGAACATCGCATTGCAGAATTGAACCAAACGGTTAACTAAACACCACAACACAAATGAACCAAACGTTAACTGAGCAACACATTGCACAATGTATAACCAAACCAAGCATGCTTGACAACTTAGAAATATACCAGTTGTATTTGTTTCTCATGTATTTAGTACAGCCAAATTCGGTTTACTTCTCACATGGTATACAATAATAGAATGCACCCACAACTATTGAACATTGCATTGTAGAATTGAACCAAACAGTTAACTAAACACCACAACACAAATGAACCAAACGTTAACTGAACACCACATTGCACAATGTATAACCAAACCGAGCATGCTTGACAACTTGGAAATATAGAAACTGTATTCGTTTCTCATGTATTTTGTAAAGATAAATTCGATTTATTTCTCACATGGAAGATAATACAAAATTGCAGCCTGGAGAATTGAACATCACATTTACAGGATTGAACCAAACAGTTACCTGAAGACGACAACTAATTAACCAAACAGTTAATAAGTGAGCACCACACTTCACGGCATATAGAACATATACACAGGAGCAATAGATTGCATGGTAAAATTAGATAGCATAATTCACAAGAATTTGTTAAGGAAAGGCAGGAGCAGCACAAGCAACGGGTAAACAGAGCATGCTTAACCGACATAGCTAGCAAATGGCAAGGTGCTCCTCAAAGATCTGGGGGTCGGCACGAATGGCAGCCATCACGACCTCATCCGCGCGTGCGGCCACGATTTGCTTCTCCGCTGCCAAATGCTCCTTGAGATCCTGGCTATACTGCATGCACCATGGCTTAGGACGACGCTTATTTGGTGGAGGGGTCGGTGATTTGGGTGGAAAGGTGTCGCGCTCACGCCGGCGGTCGGGGCATGTGGGATGTGGAAGGAGGAGGAGATCGGGGTTCGGGTGTGGATTACCTGCGTTGATAGGCGAGGCCAAGCAGCGTGAAGGAGGGTCGCCGGCGAGGAGGCGGTGCTACAAGCAATGAGTGAAGGTTTCAACTTGGAAAGGAAGGCGGAAATAGGGGAAATGTGGCTTTTGGTAAGGGGGAGGGGGCGGGGAGGTAGATATTTTTGCGGAAGCCGAAAATTTGGAATCGCTTCAGCGAAAATTGGCACGCAAAGTGTCCTCAGACACTGTCCCTTATTCAGAATTGTGTACGATATGTGAACATTGCAAATGGTTCAGATAGGTTAACCCGTGTGCGATGAGTTTGAACGTCAAAAATTTTGGTTCCAATTTTCCCTGGTTACAGTGCTCATCCACGTCATTGCATAATTTGGGTACACAAAGGAGACTACAGCACACCCACAGTTCTTAATCGAGCAAGTTCAGCAATTAAACAGAGCAAGCTGGCCTAAACATTACTCTAACAAATTAAAGACCGGCGCTCTTAATTAAACAAAACAAAGAGTACTACTATGGCTGGTGCTTGTCGATCTCCGCCGCCTCCTCCATGTCCAGCTCGCGCCCGACAGTCTCCTGGGGAAGGATATCCATGGCATCCATCGCACCATATTAGGCAAGCATCTCGCCATTCGCGTCTGCCATCTCTTTGGAAAAGGCCGCTACGAGCTGGGTGTGGGCGACCACGATCTGGGCTTGGACGAGCTCCGTCATCGCAGGTATGCGGCGGAGGAACGGACGGCTGCTCGAACGCTCTCAGTGATTGCCAACTCTTCGGCTGTGGGTTGTCGACTGTTGTTTGAGAAGCTTTGTTCGATTTGTGCGGTAACCACCATGAGCTGGGCGTGGGCGGCCTCCATCAGGGCTAAGGCAGCTACTGTGGAACGGACAGCTGTTGTGCCGCTCTCGCCAGCTGCTATCCCCGAGGCAGATGTTGCTGCTACCACCTGAGAAGCAACAGCGACTGTTGGGGCTGCCATGGCTGCCCGTTCGCAGACTGCAGCCGTGCTCAAGCACCTTGTTAGCACACGCATGGTGGCTACGACCGCGCTCTCGCCGGAGTGGGCCGCCAAAGTTGCCCTCACGACGTGGGTCCACTTCCCATCTTTCACCGGTGACGATTGAACAGTGAAGTGATATTTGGGGAGCGAGCTAGTGTGCTTGACATGCCAGCTGTGGACTGTAGCCGACACACCTTCTCACGTAAGCCATAGGCGTACTATACACCGACAGTGCACCAGGATATTTTGTACTGCATCTCACATGGTTGGTGATAATAAACTATGTGGGATCAACTTGATTTTTAATTTTGATTTGAACTACAGAATGGGGTCACAGCGGTAATGGACGGTGTTTGAATTGCTAGACCTTTTATCTGCACTGAACATGCAACTATATGTGTGTCGTAAAAAATTTGGAATTGTTCAGGGTTCCTTTGGACATTTTTATACGGTAACTTGGTTTTCCAGGTATTTCAGGTGCACAATTAAAAATTAAACCACATGCTCCAGTCCATAAAAACGGGTTGCAAAATCAAATGTTTGTCCTTGGTTGCAAGCTTAGGTCACATGCAAAAAAATGAGAATGAATGTCAAACACCTTGACACTGTCGCTTAGCCGCTAACATTGAGATACATGCTTTTAACAATCTAGTAAATTGAAAACTCGTCTGAAGTTCATGAAAATTGACATGATATCATGGAACGGCAATGACATGCCATGGTAAAAATATTGTCCCATTTGGGGCAGGTTTGATGATATGCTTCTCACAAACCAAAGGCTCTCACAACAAGCCTGATGGTTTCGGTACGGAACATCCCACCTTTGGAGACGAAACAATATCCGTTGCCTCTTATTTCTTTCAAAAAAAATTTAGTGTCAACACAGAACAATAGGAGTGTCGTGTCAATTTTTGGGATTTTTTGGGGTTCGTTTGGACATTTTTATGCATCAATTGCGTTTTCAATGCATTTATGAGCACAATTCAAATTTGAACTACATGCACATGCTCTAATGCATATAAATTGGTTGAAAACTTAAATTTATGTCCTTGGTTGCATGCTTAGGTCCCATGCAAGAAATGGGAATGAATGTCAAACACCCTGCCACCGTCACTCGGCCGCAAACATTGAAATTCCTGGTTTTTAAATTCTAGTAAATCCAAAACTTGTCTGAAATTCATGAAACATGGCATGCTATCATGGAGCAGCATCAACATGTCATGGTAAAAATATTGTCCCATTTGGGGCAGGTTTGGGGATATGCTTCTCACAAACCAAAGGTTCTCACAACAAGCCTGATGGTTTCGGTAGGGAACATCCCACCTTTGGGGACGAAACGATATCCGCTGCCTCTTATTGCTTTCAAAAAATTTCTAGTGTCAACATAGAACAATAGGAGTGTTGTGTCCATTTTTTGGATTTTTGGGGTTTGTTTGGACATTTTTATGCATTAATTGAGTTTCCGATGCATTTATGAGCATAATTCAAATTTGAACTACATGCACATGCTCTAATGCACATAAATTGGTTGAAAAATCAAATCTTTGTCCTTGGTTGCATGCTTAGGTCCCATGCAAGAAATGGGAATGAATGTCAAACACCCTGCCGCCGTCACTCAGCTGCAAACATTGAGATTCCTGGTTTTTAAATTCTTGTAAATCCAAAACTCGTCTGAAATTCATGAAACTTGGCATGCTATCATGGGGCGGCATCGACATGCCGTGGTAATTTTTTTGTCCCATTTGGGGCAGGTTTGGGTATAAGCTTCTCACAAACCAGAGCTTCTCACAACAAGCCTGATGGTTTCGGTAGGAATGTCCCACCTTCGGGGACGAAATGATATCCGCTGCCTCTTATTGCTTTCAAATTTTTTCTAGTGTCAACATAGAACAACAGGAGTGTTGTGTTAAATTTTGCAATTTTTCGGGGTTCGTTTGGACATTTTTATACATCAACTAGGTTTTCTATGCATTTATGCGCATAATTCAAATTTGAACTACATGCACATGCTATAGTGCATATAAGTTGGTTGAAAAATCAAATCTTTTTCCTTGGGTGCATGCTTAGGTCCCATGCAAGAAATGGGAATGAATTTCAAACACTAGGGCACTGTTGATTGGCGGCAAAATGTTGAGATACTTTGTTTTTAAATTCTAGCAAATCCAAAACTCATCTGAAATTCATGAAACTTGGCATGCTATTATGGAATGGCACCTGACATGTTGTGGTATTTTTCGTGTCCATTTTGAGAGAAGAAGCACTCAAATAACAGCCAACAAAGGCATCTTCAAACAAATAGCTGCCACTCTAACCTCGCAAACATTTGTATAATACAAATCATGTGTGTTATGTTAACCATTCACGTGACGCCACGTGTCTTCGTTCTAATGGCTATAGGAGGTGCCGTGCGGACAGCTGCTTGACTAAACGGGAGGCGTGCGAGCGAGTCCGGTGCGCAGGCTGACCGAGAGGCATGCAAGCTGTCCTCCAATGTGCAGGCTCACCGGGAAGCATGCGAGCTGTACGCTGCGCATGCTCACTCGGAATTGAGCCCTTTGATTTCCATGGCCGCCTGCCTTCCTCTCCATTAATGGCGCCTGAGCTGCTGCTTAATACAGGTGGCCTTACTGTTCGCCTCCCATTCCCCTCCGTCTCACAGACCTCCACCAATGCCATGGCGCAGAAGGATCATCTGCCACTAGTCTTCAAGTTTGGTGAAGTCGACTCCGAGCCAGAGGAGATAGAAAATAAGGAGGAATGGGGCCTCATGGACATGGTCCAGAATGAGCTGGTCGCGGCTGTTGCTGCCCCCGCTCCTGTCCTAGCTCCCATCCCCGCGCCTGCGCCAGCGACCATCGCCGTAGCATTGATGGGCTGGTCGCCGAGCACTATCCCAGAGCTGGAAGCTGCGGGCGTCACCGATGTCTCCATGGACCTGCGCGAGCTCGTGTACATGCCAGCGCCAGCGCCCGTGCCCGTGCGCGCCTCTCCAGCCACCACGGCGCCGGTCCCCGTGCGTTTGGCTGCACCTGCCGCGCCCATGTCCGTGCACGTGCCCCCCTCAGCGGCATGGGACACCGCCGTCGACCGCTGCCTCTCAGCGCCGCCAGCTGCCGTCCTCTCGTGCCCCGCCCGTCGATCGTGCAACAACATGATGTTTGATTTACAAGTGAAGAACATTCCGATCTTCCTTGAAGACTTCAACAACGGCGTCCCGGAGGATGACTGCGACAAGGACGGCGCGGCACGCCGTCTCCGTCACCGCCAGAAATATTTTTTTCTTGGGTTTAATATTGTATCTCGATCGCAAACGTTTTAGTTAGAACACCCATATGCAAAACCGAGAGCTTCCCCAGGAAATCAAGGGAAAATGTGCCGAGCAGGATTTGTGCAGCTGTTGATTGCAAATGTTTTAGATAGAACACCTGTATGCAAAGCGAGAGCAGGATTTGTGCATCTCTTCAATGCAAACGATTGTTTCGGATGACCCGTGTGCAACCACTTACAAACAATTTGGTAAGATTTGCATCTGTCATATTGGGTATGTTGCCATTTGTCAAACTTGAAAGATTGACATTTGTTGATCTAGTAACATTGCCATTTGTCAACCTTGTAATACTGCGATTTGTCAAAATATGCAGCTGAAAATCACTAGCACTATATAATTTTTCCAACTAAAATTAAGTAACTAAGCATAGATTTCATTCATAGATTAAGCAGCCGTGCTTAATTTATACAAATAGTTCAACTCGACAGCTAAACCGACCAAAATTTTCCCCAATTGTTGCCAACCATGTACTGAAATAGCTAGTTCTACTTTATATACTAGTTAATTTTGAGTACGACCACCACATCTATAGTGAGATGAACTGAACAAAATAGCACCCAAATACTACTACTACAGAGGGGCTTTGTACTACTTCTGGCAGCCTCTCCTCTGCCGAGCGTGCTTAGTAAGAGGCAAAAGAGGAGGAGCCTACCGACGAGCTGGACAAATGCAATACAGTGCCTGCCACTAATGCACGTTCGACGACTCTCACCAGCTCGAACGCCGACTGCCGCTCCAGACGATCCCTCTCGAAGTGGTGGTTCTCCTCATAGATCTCCTGATTCCTCGCCTCTGAGGCAGCGTGTGTCGCGGCCAAGGCGGCAGTAAGGCTCTTTGCATGCTCAACGAGGCGCCCCTCCTCCTCCCGCAAGAACTTGGTGTAGCGCACAAGGTCGCTGACGCACGTGCTGGCATCCACCTCCGCCTCCCGCCTTCGGGTGATGGTGGCGGAGCGGGTGATGACCCCGGCAGTCGACGGTGGGCTGGCGGCCAGGGCGGCCGATGATGGGGTGGCAGCCACGACCACCACCTCCCGCCTTCGGGCCACGGTGGCGGAGCGGGTGATGGCCATGATGGCCGACAGTGGGGTGGCGGCCATGACGGCCACCTGCCGCCTTCGGGCTGCGGAGCGGGCGATGGACCTGGCTTTTGACGGTGCTGTGGCGGCAACGGCGGCCGGCAACAGCTCCCGACGGGCATCGGCGGTGAAGTGTGTGGTGGGTGTTCCACGCAAACCCAACAGGGACGCCACGCGCACTACACTACACCGAGGACTGTGCCGCTGCCGCGGTGTAGCCTCCTAGCTGGAGCTGTCGTCTGATGACGGCGGAGTGGCTGAGCGACCACGACGGACTGGTGTCATTGGCGATTGTGGGAGAAGCATACGAGATAAGCTACAGGGAGGGAGGGGAAAATGTGACACATGACTCGCTAGCCGTGAGGGTTTTTATAGCAGGCCGGTAAGCATTGAGATTTTGGGGGATTACACCCATTCGGGTGGGAAGCTTGCGCGGGAACCTACGAGGTTGTACAGGAATGGGCTCACCGATGATTCATTTGCGCCACCGTTTGGCCGAAAGAACGCACCCGCGCGCTGCGCAAGCTTGCGCTATAAGCTGTCTACGGCAGCGGGGTGACAAGACGTGCGTGAGGAGGACGAAAGGCCACAGACACATACGGTTAATAAAAAAACATTTGTGATTGAATTACCTACTATACACCCGTCCTAGTTTATAAGTAGGATTTAACTAATAAAATATGAATGCATGTCGCCAAAGATTATATAGTTGGATTCGTATTTGAACATAGTTTCCAATTATATAATTTTTATAACATGCATTAACATTTTGTTGGCTAAATTTGAGGGCAAAGTATGGTACATACTGTAAACGGGACTATAGACCAAGACGGAGGTAGTAGCACAAGGCCGCTCTCTACGCAGTGACACAAGTGTCGGCCGGCTTGTAGGCGACCATTTCCTGTGTGTTCAACTGCTTTATGCGTGTGGTTGCTTGCGGTTGAGGCGGCCGCGGCGCGCTCTGCTCGCGTCCCACAGCGCGCGCTCTGCCCTCTCGCATCCCTCCGGGTGCTCTGCCCTCGTCCCTCCACGCGCGCTTCCGGTCTTTGGGGCCGGCACATGATCATGCACGTTCGTGTGCATGCGGTTGCGCTGGGCGCGGCTCCACAATGCAGTTACCCAATGCAAAAACTGCCATGCAGACGCACCGAGAATCCAGGCCGCCCAGCCCCCATTTATTCCTGCGGCCATTTACCTTCGTCTCTCGCGTCACACGACACAATAAGCATCTCCACCACAACACATACAAAGAGGACATCCAGCGGTTCCAATGGGATCCCCGTGGATCCAATGGCGCTCCTAGTGGCCGCCGCTGACAAAGGTGGACAGTTCACCACGCATCACATAGTGGACACCCACGTGAGGGGGAAGGCTCTCTCGGTGGTGTACATGAATGACCCGGTGTCAGTGGAGAGCTCCATCCAAACTGTGCAGCAGTTCCTTGCCGAGGACAAGTACCAAGTGGTCGGCTTTGACCTTGAGTACACCATCGGTCGTGCCGAGCATGATCAGAAGGTTGTCGTGGTCCAGTTGTGCATGCAACATGACGTCCTCGTCTACCACTAACACCTGGCCACAAGGCCTTGCAAGCGTTTCTCCAGTTTTATCAAGAGCTCTGACTACAAGTTCGTTGCAGTGGACACCACCAATGATCTAAAAGCGCTCAAGGTTTCGGGCTTGAAATGCCCGAATCTTATCAAAATCCAGGACCACTACAAGGTATGGGGCAGCGCTAAGAACAAACTAAACTCCCTGGTTGACCTCGCCTCGGCCATCGTCGCCCTACTACATGAAGATGAAGGATGAGAGCAAGAAGGACAGGGACACCTGGCACAATGTTTGGCATCAGAGACTGGATGAAGAACATGTCAACTACGCGACCAATGACTCATACACAAGCTATGAGATGTACAGGCGGATCGTTGACATGAGGAAGTGTCTTGTTCATTACCTAGCCGTGGGATCGAGCCACAGAGCAGTGGCAGGAGCGTCACAAGAAGTAGATGACTAGACGGTCGTTTATCCTACTTTAGAATGCATGCAATTGTTTATTGAGGCGTGTGTGAATGATCTGTATAGTCACTTATGTAATTGGATGTTTATTTCAGTTATATATATACACATGTTATTCTTCTGTAGACAGAGCAAATCACACGGCTTATTAACAGCAATCATCTATGTTATTATTGGTCTTCGCACACATTTCTGATCATGGACTTGTTTGCCGCGTATCACACACATATTGTTCAGTTGAACCGTTTCCATTGTGTTGCGCAATAAAGGCTGCAAAGAGGGATCTACAACAGTAAGGACCAGCTTCCCTACCGATAGCTCATCTAACAGAACTCCCAAGTTAAGTGTGCTGAGGTTAGAGTAGTCATGAGATGGGTGACCGGATGGGAATTGGACAAAATATTAACTAGTTGGATGGGCAACTGCAAAGATTTATTATACACCTTTGTATTATAAACCTTCGTACCGACCCATCCCATCTAGTTAATATCGAGGTCTTTGTTTTGTAATTTTTGACATTTTTTGTTTTTTGAACACATGTTGATTAGCTTGAAGAAGGTCTGTCTCGTTACTTTTTGATAATTGTTTATACGCAAGCAACTAGTTTGAATTTTTTAAAGTTTTTAATACAAACAGAATCGCGCACGAACTTACTATAGTAACTGTCTGTGTTATAATTTCTCATCACAAACAGTTCATTCGAGTGGGTTATTTGCTGCGTATCACACACATCTGGTTTACACGAATCGTTTCTGTTCTTTTGGCTGATCACAAATGCCGCATATCACACACATCTTGTTAAGATGAACCATTTTCGTTCTCTTGCCTAATCGAAAACAGTTTGTCCGAGTGAACCATATGTCGTATATCACACACACCTTGATTTGGCTGATTGTTTCTGTTGCATTCCCTAATAGCACACAGTTCATCGGAGGGAACTTTATGCCGTATATCGCACACACATTGATATGGCTGCCTGTTTCTGTTGTTCTTCCTCATTGCAAACAGTTCTGCTGGATCAACCGTATGCCCTGCATCGCACACACAAATAGAATTGGAACCGTGTTTGATGCATCGGTCATCACAAGCGTTTTGGACATTTTTGTTGGTTCTCTGACACCACCGTTTGCGATTATTGCATCGCACACAGTTTCTCGAAGGGTCTCTGATCGTAGTGTCGCGTTAGCACCATTCTGTAGTAGTGAAAGGGAATTATGTATGTTGTCATAACAGTTCGACAGATAAAAGATCTTCGTAGAATATATAGGAGCCAATATGGGCATCCAAGTTCCGCTATTTGTTATTGACCGAAGAGGTATCTCGGTCATGTCTATATAGTTCATGAACTCGTAGGGTCCGCACGCTTAACGTCCGATGATGACATAGTATTATATGAGTTATGTGATTTGGTGAAAAAAGGTTGTTCGGAGTCCCTGATGAGATCAAGGACATGAATAGGAGTCTCTAAATGGTCGAGAGGTAAAGATTTATATATAGTACGATGGTATTTGGACACCAGAAGTGTTCCGGAGGGTACCGGGTACTTATCGGGTCACCGAAAAGGAGTTTCGGGCATCCCCAGCAAAGATATGGGGCTTATGGGCCAAGTGAGAGAACATATCAGCCCACAAGGGGCCGGTGCGCCCCTGTAGAGGCCGGACCTATGAGGAGGAGAAGGAAAGATGGGAGGGAAAGGAAAGTGTGGAGTAGGACTCCCCCTTCCTTCCCTCCCCCCTCTTTCCTTCCCCCTCATTTATATATGGTAGGGTGGCGCGGCTTCGGAGGGACTCCAAGTAGGATTTCTCCTACTTGGGCGCCTCCTTTGGATGCTCCTCCCTCCCCCCACCTATATATATGTGGGAGGGAGGCGCCTAGCACACAACACACAATTGCCTAGCGGTGTGTGGCGCACCCTCCACCGTTTACACTCCCAGTCATATTTTCGTAGTACTTAGGTGAAGCCTTAAGGAGATAACTTCACCGTCACCGTCACAACGCCATCGTGTTGTCGGAACTCATCCACTACCTCGTCATGTTGTTGGATCAAGAAGGCGTGGATGTCACCGATCTGAACGTGTGCTGAACACGGAGGTGTCGTGCGTTCCGTACTTGATTGGTTGGATCGTGAATAAAGTTTGACTACATCAACCACGATGTGAAATGCTTCCGCTTCCGGTCTACGAGGGTACGTAGACACACTCTCCCCCGTGTTGCTATGCATCTCCATGGATAGATCATTGTGTGTGCATAGAGTTTTTTTTGCTTTCCATGCAGCGATTCCCAACAATGGCTTGGTTGGCGAGCTCTTCCTTGAACAAAGGCTCCTCGACAATGTCCAACTCATCCTCTTCCTTGAGGCCGTAGTCCTCCAAAAACTGGAGGTCGAGCGGGAAGCCATCCAGGTCCAGGACGACCTAATATTGCATGAAGGTAGATGGCATGAACGGCCCTCGATCGTCCTAGCTCTGTGTCTCATCGGGATCATAGCCAACACCAGGGGCAGGGCCAGCGGCTGCCGTTCCACCCTCAAAGATGATGTTCTACATGACATCGTCATCACCGGCCACCGGCATTCTGTCAAACAGGTTGTAGGCGCTAGAGAGCATGTCGGCTGGCATCTCCCGCGCGCGTTTCCTTGCCCCAACGGATGACGAGCCACCGGCTTTCGGTGTGGCGTTGAGATCGATGGGAGCAGGCGCGGGCGTGGAAGGTGCCACCACGCTCACCTGTGACAAGCATTCCCCAGAGAATCAGGATACTTGCGGGTAGATGTGGAAGCCGGGAATCGGGTGAGTCACCGACGCCAACGAGCTAGTGCTGGCCGCGGCCACGGTGGCGTTGATGAGCCCGTGCTGGCCAGAGTTTGTCCCTAGGTACAACAACGCCTCCCTCATTGCCGCCGTCACGCGGGTGTTGATTGTTGTGGAACATTGCATGGAAAACAAAAAAAATTCTGCGCACATGCAAGATCTATCCATGGAGATGCATAGCTACGAGAGGGGGAGAGCATCTTCATACCCTTGAAGATCGCTAAGATGAAGCGTTTATCAAAGCAGTTGATGTAGTCATACACCTTCGTGATCCGTCCCAATCAAGTGCCGAACGTACAACACCTCCGCGTTCAGCACACGTTCATCTCGATGAGGTCCTTGCCTTCTTGATCCAGCAAGAGGGGCGAAGTAGTAGATGAGTTCCAGTAGCATGACAGCATGGTGACGGTGGTGGTGAGGAACAATCTCCACAGGGCGTCGTCAAGCACAACGGAAACTATGACAGGGGATAAACTAGAGGGGGCAGGGTTGCCGGCACATGGCTCGGTGAATCTTGACTTGTTTCGGGTGCTAGCCCCGCACCTCTATTTATATGTTGAGCCCTAGGATCGTTTCTTGGAGAAAGAACCTCCTCAAAGTCGGTTTGGCATGCAAGGGAAGAGTCCCTCTCGGACTCCAGGACCAGACGCCAGGGTCATTGGTGTCTGGCCCTAGACGCCAGGGTCCCTGGTGTCTAGACCCCTGGCCTCTGCAAAACTCCTTTTGCACCTTCCTTAAAGCCTCGTTGGCTTTACCCCTTGGCCCAAATAAAGTGTTCTCGTACCCGAACATTTCGGGAAACATCTGAAACCCCTTCCGGTGAATTCTAGAACCCTTTCAAAGACCAAACACTATTATCCCATATATCAATATTTACCTCTGGACTATTTCGGAGCTCCTCGTCATGTCCATGATCTCATCTAGACTCTGGACCACATTCGGCCAATAAACATACATAACTCATATAATACTATATCGTCAATGAACGTTAAGCGTGCGTACCCTACGGGTTCAAGAACGATGAAAACATGACCGAGACGCTTCTCCGGTCAATAACCAATAGCGGGACCTGCATGCCCATATTGGTTCCTACATATTCCATAAAGATCTTTATCGGTCGAACCTTTATGACAACAAATTCCCTTTGTCTGTCGGTATGTTACTTGCCCGAGATTCAATCGTCGGTATCTCCATACCTAGTTCAATATCGTTAGCAGCAATTCTCTTTACTCGTTCCATAATACATCATCCCGTCACTAAATCCTTAGTCACTTTGCTTTAGAGCTTCTTGTGATGTTGTATTACCGAGAGGGCCCAAAGATACCTTTCCGTCATACAAAGTGACAAATGCCAGTCTCGATCCATGCCAACTCAACAGACACCTTCAGAGATACCTGTAGTGCAATATCACCCAGTTACATTGTGACATTTGATGGCACACAAGGCATTCCTCCGGAGTCCGGGAGTTGCATGATCTCATGGTCGAAGAAACATGTATTTGAGAGTAGTAGCAATAAACTGAATGATCATATGCTATGCTAAAGGTTGGGTATTGTCCACCACATCATTCTCCTAATGATGTGATCCTGTTATCAAATGACAACTCATGTCTATGGTTAGGAAACCTTAACCATCTTTTGATCAACGAGGTAGTCTAGTAGAGGCTCACTAGGGACGCAATATTTGTTTATGTATACTGATACATCTCCAACGTATCTATAATTTTTTATTGTTCCATGTTATTATATTATCTGTTTTGGATGTTTTATATGCATTAATATGCTATTATATATTATTTTTGGGACTAACCTATTAACCTAGAGCCCAATGCCAGTTTATGTTTTTTCCTTGTTTTGAGTTTTACAGAAAAGGAATATCAAACATAGTCCAACCAAAATAAAACTTTACAATGATTTTTCTTGGACCAGAAGACATCCACGGAACTTGGAGGCCGAGTGAAAAGAATGCTGAGGGCTCCACAAGCCCTCAGGGCGCGCCCTAGTGGGGGCGCCCCTGGCTTGTGGGACCCACAGGAGTTCACGGACCTCCCTCTTAGCTCTATAAATCCCCAAATATTCCAAAACCACCATAAACGCCCACCAAAATACTTTTCTGCCGCCTTAACCTTCTGTTCCCATGAGATCCCATCTTGGGGCCTTTTTCAGCACCCTGCCGGAGCTGGATTCGAACATGGAGGGCATCTACATCAACTCTATTGCCCTTCCGATGAAGCATGAGTAGTTTACCTCAGACCTATGGGTCCATAGCTAGTAGCTAGATGGCTTATTCTCTCTCTTTGATCTTCAATACAATGTTCTCCTCGAAGTTCTTGGAGATCTATTTGATGTAATCTTCTTTTGTGGTGTGTTTGTCGAGATCCTATGAATTGTGGATTTATGATCAGCTTATCCTTGAATATTATTTAAATCTTCTCTGAATTCTTATATACATGATTTGATATCTTCTCTTTGAATTATCAGTTTGGTTTTGCCAGCTAGATTGGTTTTTCTTGCAATGGGAGAGGTGGTTAGTTTTGGGTTCAACCTTGCATGATTTCACGCAGTGACAAAGTAGGGGTAGCGAGACACGTATTGTATTGTTGCCATCAATGGTAAAAATATGGGGTTTTCATCATATTGCTTGAGTTTATCCCTTTACATCATGTCATCTTACTTAAGGCGTTAGTCTATTCTTTATGAACTTAATACTCTAGATGCATGCTGGATAGCGGTCGATGTGTGGAGTAATAGTAGTATATGCAGGCAGGAGTCGGTCTACTTGACACAGACGTGATGCCTCTATGCATAATCATTGCCTTGTATATCATCATAACTTTGCGCTTTTCTATCAATTGCTCAACAGTAATTTGTTCACCCACCGTATTACTTTCCTTCAAGAGAGAAGCGTCTAGTGAAATTTATGGCCCTCGGGTCTATTTTTCTTCATATATTTTCAGATCTATAAACCAAAAAACCCAAAAATACCTTGCTAGAATTTATTTACTTTTATTTTGTTTTACATTTTAGTAATCTTTTATACCTATCTCTATCATATCTCAGCTTTGCAAGTGACCGTGAAGGGATTGACAACCCCTTTATCGCGTTGGGTGCAAGTGTTTGATTGTTTGTGCAGGTGCATGATTGGAGACTTGCTTCTATCTCCTACTGGATTGATACCATGGTTCTCAACTGAGGGAATACTTATCTCTACTTTGCTGCATCACCCTTTCCTCTTCAAGGGAAAATCCAATGCAAGCTCAAGAAGTAGTAGGAAGAATTTCTGGCGCCACTGCCGAGGAGATCTACATCAAGCCTACCAAGTACCCACCATTAACTCTCATCTCTTTCATTACATTATTTGCCATTAGCCTCTCATTTTACTCCCCCCCACTTCTAAAACATTTTCAGAAAATTAAAAAAGATTTGCCTCTTTATTCGCTTGTGCGCTAGTTTGCCTTTTGTTTTTATGGCTCAACCCAATAACTTTGATCCTTACTATTGGAAGTTTTTAGAAACTGAAAATAATGCTATGAGCTTCATGTCCTTAAAATTTGAGCACAATAGTTTCTTTAGGAATGAACTTAAGGAGCAAACAACTATGATGGAGTATATTAGTATAGAGCTCGATGATATGTCTAAAGAATTTTATAGTTTTAAATCTCAATTTGCTCATCTTGGAAATTTAGTAGGCCAAATTTCCAATAAACAAACTAGTTTGGTTAATAAGATGGCTGCTAAACCGATTTCTCTTGAAAATAACGATGAAGATCTTAAAGTGATTGAAGTGACTACTATTGAATCTTTATTTTGTAATATAAATCTTGATAAATATGGGAATGAAGATGAGTCAACTTTAGTTAAAAGGCATCCCAATGATTCGGACTTTATAGATCTTGATGCGAAAATTGATAAAAGTGGGGTTGGAGAGGTCAAAACTTTAAGTAGCGATGAACCCACTCTTTTGGATTTCAAGGATTTTAACTATGATAATTGTTCTTTGATAGATTGTATTTCCTTGTTGCAATCCATGTTGAATTCTCCTCATGCTTATAATCAAAACTTTATCTGGGTGCCAATACTTTTGTCTTGGGGCAACTGAATTTTATGGGAAAAGAACATATCCAAGAATTTTTCAATTGTGTCAGAAAATTAAGTCTCGATGATATTCCTATACTTAAAAGGACTAAATATTATGCGGAAGCTATTTTGACCTGTGTTTTGAATCTTGAAACTAGATTTATTCGTACCCATCCAACCTTGCAAAGAATGTTCTATGAGTTGCCCCTTATAAAGGAGCCTAAAGCTAAAAAGTTAGCCACTCTTGTTTTGATGAATGAATTTGACTACATAATACAGGAGGCTAGGGAAATCTTTGATTTTTATGGCATGAATCGTGAAAACCCCATGATTGATGAAATTATTTATAATAGTGATTATCATTTGAGACATTTGCTTGGAGATAACCAAATCTTTGATGAGAATCTTAATAAGCAAGTCCCCATTTTAGATATGATCCAACAAGTTTTTAAAGATGTTAATCAAGACTATTCGTGGATCACTGTCGGAAATCAAAGGGGTGATAAAAAGAAACTTGATAATGCTAAGGTTTCCATGGATAATGTGTTTTATGTCTTATTTACGAAGCCTCTCGACACAAATACCTCCAAGGGAAACAAGGATAAGAGTGACAAAACTTAGATCCTACGCGTTATGCCTAGCTAGGGGCGTAAAACAATAGCGCTTGTTGGGAGGCAACCTAATGAATAAAATATGTTTTTGCTTTTTGCTTTCTATTATTGTGTGTTAGCACAATTATGCTACTATTATGATTGTGTTTTTTGTGTTTTAATTAGTGTTTGTACCAAGCAAGGCCTTTGGGAATACTTGGGTGAAAGTTGAATTTGATCTTGCTGAAAAACAGAAACTTTTTGCGCTCACAAGATTATTTGTCAGTTTTAACAGAAGAGTGCTTTTGAGTTAATTCTTTTTGGCAGAAGATTAATAGACAAATCCCTCACGTCCACCAATTTATTTCAGAATTTTTGGAGGTACATAAGTATTCGAAATATTCATATTGCTACAAACTGTTCTGTTTTTGACAGATTCTGTTTTCTTTGTGTTGTGTGCTTGTTTTGATGATTCTATGGTTTTATTTGATGAGATTTGGCCATAGAAAAGTTGGAATACAGTATATATAATGCAAAAAAATAAGAATAGGTTTCTTATACTAACGGATCTCACAAAGGTTTTGTTTGAGTTTTGTGTGATTGAAGTTTTGAAGTTTTGGGTTATCTTACGATGGATGAAGGAATAAGGATATGAAAAGGCTAAGCTTGGGGATGCCTGAGGCACCCCAAGATAATATTCAAAGAAGTAGCAAGAAACTAAGCTTGGGGATCCCCCGAGTGGCATCCCCGCTTTCTTCTAACAACCATCGGTATTTTATTTGAAACTATATTTTTATTCGTCACATAATATGAGTTTTGCTTGGAGCGTCTTGTATGATATGAGTTTTTTCTTGTTTTGCTTTGTGTCTTAAGTGTTGAATCCTTGCTGGACACACCTTTTTGAGAGAGCCGAAAATTATATTATGCTTGCTCCTATGCTTCACTTAAATTTTTAGAGCCATGGATTTGCTTTAGTACTACACTTTTATCTTTTTGAGCACGGTGTGCTTTCTTATTTTTGAAGAAATGCTCTCATTCTTCACTTAGATTTATGTGGGAGTTTGTAAAATTTTAAGAAATTCTCTCTTGCTTCACTTAAAAATATTTTGATAAAAAGAACAAAATTATGCTCATGATCTTCACTTATATTTGTTTGAGCTTATCAAAAGCAACATATGAAATTAGTTCCAAAGTGATAGATATCCAAGGAGGATATAATAAAAACTTCCATGAAGATAATTGGACAAAATAAACTTGATTCTTTGTAATGGTTTTGAGATATGACGATATGATATCTGAGTTATGTTGATGATTAATTGTGCTTTAGTAAGAACATTGATGTTAAGGTTTGTGATTCCTTTGCAAGCATGAAAGTCAATAGTTATGCAATAAAATTTATATCCTACTTATGGTGCATTATTTGGTGTTACTTATGCTTAATGCTTGGGTACGAGATTTTTCACTTTTTGGTTGGTCTCTTCTCAATCTTTTTGCTAGCCTTCATTTTGGACTAAGCATGACCACTACTTGTGCATCCAAGACCCTTTAAACTAGTTTTGCCATATGAGTCCACTATACCTACCTATATGCGGTATTTCCATGCCGTTCTAAGCAAATTTGCATGTGCCATCTCTAATTTTCAAAATAAATTTCTCTTTTGTGTGCTCTACTGCTCGCGAGGCGGTAAAGGGTAGCCAATATTTTCCATGCTAGATGTGTTATTCTCATGATGAGTGTTTATTCACTTGTCATTGCACAAGAGTACGACAAAGGTATTAGAGATGCCTAGTCCCGAAATGAAAAAGAATTTACTTTATGTTTTCAAATAATAAATTTCTTGGAAAGTGTTGGTGTGGAGGGAACCTATGGATACGCTTAGCCATGGAAAGTGAAAGTAATGGTGGAAAAAGGAATAAACTTTATTTTCTGTTCGGGAACCGCCTATGATGTATCTAGCATTGAAAGTGTTGGGATGCTCCAAGTCGTTTTCGTTGGTGGGAAAAGTATGCCTCTCAAAAATATTTTTTAGCTCTCAATTTAAGCTTTGAGCTCTGGCACCTCTACAAATCCCTACTTACCTCCATGAAGGGACTTTCTTTTACTTATGCAATTTTTTAATTTTGAAGTTGAGTCTCTAGCTTCTCTTATAAAGCACCAACTAAGGGGCACTATGATCGTATTTGAGCATTGGGTGTAGCTAATATTTGAGTGTGTTTCATGAATGGATCAATGATTGAGCATGATGGGCTAGGGATATCTTGCTTTAATGTTGATATTTTGAAAGACATGGTTGCTTGTTGGTATGCTTGAGTATTAAAGTCTTCATGTCAAAACAAGACCATTGCTTTCAATCATATAAAAGTCCATATGTCCATGCTATAAAGAAAAGAAATGTGATGAACATGTTAGGTAGCATTCCACATCAAAAATTATATTTTTATCATTTACCTACTCGAGGACGAGTAGTAATTAAGCTTGGGGATGCTGATACGTCTCCAACATATCTATAATTTTTTATTGTTCCATGTTGTTATGTTATCATTCTTGGATGTTTTACAATCATTTTATAGTCATTTTATATCATTTTTGGTACTAACCTACTGACATAGTGCCCAGTGCCAGTTGCTGTTTTCTGCATGTTTTTACATCACAGGAAATCAATATCAAACGAAGTCCAAACGCAACAAAACTCCTGGAGGATTGTTTTGGGCCAGAAGACATCCAGTGGGCGAAGGAAGCACCTGGGGTGGCTCGAGGGGAGCAGCACCCACCAGGGCGCGCCAGGAGGCCCAGGCGCGCCCTGGTGGGTTGTGCCCACCTTGGGCGCCCCCTGAACCGCCTCTTTGCTCTATAAATACCCCAATATTCCATAAACCCTAGGGGAGTAAAATTAATTCGAGCCGCCGCAGAGTCCAGAACCACCAGATCCAATCTAAACACCGTCAACGAGGGGTTCACCACTCCCATTGGTGCC
Source organism: Triticum aestivum (assembly GCF_018294505.1). Taxonomy (NCBI): domain Eukaryota; kingdom Viridiplantae; phylum Streptophyta; class Magnoliopsida; order Poales; family Poaceae; genus Triticum; species Triticum aestivum. The sequence goes on along the minus strand of NC_057801.1, from coordinate 116,862,260 downwards.
TCTCCGATGATGCATGAGTAGTTCTTTGTAGACCTACGGGTCCGTAGTTAGTAGCTAGATGGTTTCCTCTCTCTCTCTCTCTCTCTCTCTTCATTATCAATACAATGGTCTCTTGGAGATCTATATGATGTAAGTGTTTTTGCGTTGTGTTTGTTGGGATCCGATGAACTTTGAGTTTATGATTAGATCTATGTTTTTATCCATGAAAGTTATTTGAGTCTTCTTTGATCTCTTATATGTATGATTGCTTATAGCCTCATATTTCTTCTCCGATATTTGGGTTTCTTTGGCCAACTTGCCCTATTTATCTTGCAATGGGAAGAGGTGCTTTGTAGTGGGTTCGATCTTACGGTACTTGATCACAATGACAAAAGGGGAACCAACACGAATGTATCGTTGCTATTAAGGATAACAAGATGAGATCTATATCTCCGCAATAGATAAATGGATCTCGTCTACACCATGTCATTGTTCTTATTGTATTACTCTATTTTCCATGAACTTAATACACTAGATGCATGCTGGATAGCGGTCGATGTGTGGAGTAATAGTAGTAGATGCAGGCAGGAGTCGGTCTACTTATCTTGGATGTGATGCCTATATAATGATCGTTGCCTGGATATCGTCATGATTATTCCAAGTTCTATCAATTTCCCAACAGTAATTGTTTTCCCACCATTTGCTATTTTTCTCGAGAGAAGCCACTAATGAAACCTATGGCCCCCGAGTCTCTTTTCATCATATTTGCCTTTGGGATCTGTTTTCCTTTGCATTTATTTTCAGATCTATTAAACCAAAAAAATACATAATACCTTGCTGCAATTTATTTGTCCCGCGATCCATTTATCTTATCTACCACTTTTACCTCACGTTATTTTCCTATCTTGAGGCGCCGTACCCGAAAGGGATTGACAACCCCTTTAACACATTGGGTTGCAAGTATTTGTTATTTGTGTGTAGGTGCTATTTACGTGGTGTGAGGAGGTTCTCCTACTAGTTCGATAACCTTTGTCTCATCACTGAGAGAAATACCAACCATCGCTATACTGCATCATCCCTTCCTCTTTGGGGAAATAACGACATAGTTCTAGCAGACATCAAGAGTCTTGTATGATATGAGTCTTTGCTTTTTAGTTTGCCACAATCATCCTTTCTATACACATTCTTTGCTTTTTAGTTTGCCACAATCATCCTTTCTGTACACACCTTTTGAGAGGGACACGCATGAATCATGATTTATTAGAATACTCTATGTGCTTCACTTATATCTTTTGAGCTAGGCAATTTTGCTCTAGCTCTAGTAGAAAAACCCCCATTCGTCCCGGTTCATGAGGGCCATTTGTCCCGGTTCCCGAACCGGAAAACCGGGACTAAAGGGTCGTTACTAAAGCCCTGACCCTTTAGTCTCGGTTAGCCCAAGAACCGGGAGAAATGGGGCTCCACGTGGCCGCTACCTCTTGCCCAGGCAGGGGGGCCTTTTGTCCCAGTTGGTGCCACCAACCGGGACCAAAAGGCTTCCACGCATCAGCATTTCAGAGGCTGAGTTTTTTATGTTTTTTCTGAAGGGGGGGGGGGGTTGTAGGGTTAATTTAGGGGTTTCATATATTGTGTTAGCTAGCTAATAGAGAGAAGTGTCCTCTCTTATCTCCGTGCTTGGTCGACACTACGTATAGAGAGGACTCGACACGCTAGCTAGCTAGTAAGCAAATGAAGAAAACTATTAAGTGCAGAAGATCATCATGAACATATATAGAAGTGATCGACCTCTCCTTCTCTGAGAGATTGGTCGAATAATGAGTTTTCGTATATCTTACCGACGGTACTGGCTACGTATATATATACAATGTGTAAGATCTCTTACAATACCCTAACATATGAACTCAACTTCCACATGCATGGTGGTATTCTCCAGCTTTATTGATGACATGGTCAAGAAAGAATCCAGCCAATTCCTCTTGAATTGCTCGCATGCGATCTTGTGGTAGGAGTTCATTCCGCATTTCCCACATCTAACTTGAATAAGGGGTCAATACATATATATGAATGAAACTCAACAGAAATGATGGTAATAAAATAAACTTGTGAATATTTTTGCTTACACACTTCATATTGTCTTCTAGAGTAGCCCCGCCTATTCTTGGCCGTCGCATTGTAGATGAACTCGCATACGTAGTATCCACAGTAATTATTCCCGGCTTCCTTCCACAAGCACTACGAGAAATAGAGATCAATCAAACTGATAATGAAGCATTATAAATGGCATTGATGAAAGTAGCTAGAATCAATGGGAGATGCACGGAACTAGATAGCTAGTAGTACTTACTTTCGGGTATTTCCATCACAGATCCCGCGGTAGTCCCGAAACTTGTGCGGTGAATACTTTCCAAACCCTGCGAGACAAAGAAACCAATTACTTGATATCATGAAATTAACAAAGTTGCCGATATGGTGCGATAATGATCGATTCAACTTACTTCTCGAGCATTTTAGACATGTCTGCGTAGTCCTCGGGATCTTTTCGTCTTGAGTCTAAGACGTTTACTAGTCCCTGCTCAAGCTTAATCTCTAGGAGAATATAGTGGAACCTGCGCACGCATGCATAACTCATCAATTACATTAATTACTATAACCTCGAGTAATAATTAAGGGAAACCGAATATGCACAAGACAGTAACACTCGCTTGAAGTTGTAAGGAAAGAGTATTGTATCTTTGTTTTGATTTATTACCAACGATCGTAGAAAGTTGTCCTCGGTTTCCTTGGCATGAAATGTAATCGTAAATTCATCTATGAGATTTGTGTTAATGAACCCAATATCATACATTTAGCTTTTCTGCATTCGATGATCTTCAGTCTGCATAATATAGTGAGGATAATTATATATACATGCAATGAAAGAGCTGAGCTATATATAGAGACTTAATGACAGAAGTAGTACTTATAGACAGTAGCAAGTGACCGTTAATTTATCGAGGGCCTTTAGATTGAAAAACTGGATGAACTCCTCAAATGGAATAGACAACTCCTCAATTCCAACGAGGTCGTGTTGATCCTCTTTAACTTTCAGCGTCAAAGTATCAATTTTCTTCCCAACTGACTGCTTTCTGCAAGTTTCCATGTACCAATCATGGAATCTTCGCATCATCGTTGTTAGAGTAGTTCCATCTTTGACGAGAGGCTTCCCGTACTCGTATTTGAATTCATCCACCTCCATTATATCAAAATGTGCATCATCGTCATGCATGTAATCTGCAGGATTGGTACCGGGCAAGATCCCCGGATGATTAGTGACGATATCGCTAGACACCTTGAGCGGGGGGCACGATTGGTTCGCTTGTTTGCCGAGCTGGGGAATTTTTTTCTCAGTTCTTCGTCCTTGTAACCTTTTGTCACTGCAAGTACTTCCCGACCGCTTCACTTCCTTATATGTCTTTTCAGTAATACGCTCATAGTTGGTTTGCGGCAGAGACGGTGGTGGTCGTTGCAGGGCATCCAAAGTGCGCTTCGATTTCACTAGATCTATCTTCTCCTCCGGAGGTGGATGTATCTTAGCTCTTTGTGTTTCGAAGTAGTCCTTCACTTGGGCTTGATAGATCTCCTCGTTTTCCTGTTCAGTCATCTCGTATTGTAACTTCTCTGCAGTCTTGAGAGATGGACCGAATCTATATTGCCTCCCGCCTCTGGCTGTACTGCTAGACACCGGAGCAGGCCGAGCGGCTGCGGTTGTCTTCTTCCATTGCTTACGAGGCAGAGGAGAAGGACTACGATGCACCGGAGCAGCCAGAGCGGCGGAGGGTCTCTTCCGCCCTTTCTGAGGAGGCGAAGAAGGAGGAGGCTGGCTGGTTGGGTGCGCCGGCATAGGAGGAGAAGGAGGCAGAGTGCCGCCATGCGCCGGAGAAGGAGGGGGAGTGCCCTGATCACCTGCCAGAGGAGAAGGCGGAGGAGGAGGTGGAGTGCCCTGACTCACCGGAGGAGGAGGAGGAGGCAGAGGCGTACAGTTCGGAAGGTTGATGAGCTCCTTCCGCCATAGGCATGGAGTCTTCAGAGCAGAACCCAACTGAGTCTCCCCTTCACTGGTAGGGTGGTCAAGCACGAGCTCCTCAAATCCCTTAGTTATTTCTTCCACCGTCACCCTAGCATATCCTTCTAGAATTGGATGGCGGTGAAAAGTTGTGCCGGGTTCAGGAGGTCGAACAGAGCCGACAGCCGCCTTGACTTTGTAGTTCTGCCATTGCGTCATAAGGTGGCAATGTTGAGACTCCATGTAGCATCCACGGGGTAGCTAGCAGGAGCCGTGAAGACAGGCTCTAGCTAAAGCAGCTCGGTGGAAGCCACGCTGCTTCTCCGCTGAGATGGCGGGGTAGCTTCAGGGATAGCTTCGACACGTCGCTTGCTTCAAACTTCATCTCGTTCCTCTAGCTTCCATACCCTTGCGTGTAGCTCCTGCAGTTCGCTCTGCTCCACTTTCCTCCTCTCTTGGCATTTGTAATCGCCTGCGTTTGGAAACCCAGCCTTCCACGGAACGGAGCCTGACATGCCTTGTGTTTGTCTAGGGTGCTCAGTATTCCCAAGGGCCATTGTGACCTCATCCTTCTCTCTGTCTGGAATGAACGTCCCTTCCTGCGATGCGGCGATATAGTATTGAAGCTTTGTGATGGGAATTCGCAGTTGCTCGTGCATCCAAATGCACTTCCCTGTTACAGGGCCCAAGGTTTTGCCAACCCCGAAGACCCAAGTCCGACAACGGTCTGGCCAGTTCAATGTCTCTGGTTTGACCTCTTTATCAAGCAGGTCATTCTCAGCCTTGGCCCACAACGGCCAGGCTTTGAGGTAGCCACCTAACCCCATGAGATGGTGATGCTCCTTCTTTGCAACATTTATCTTGTTTATCACTGACATCTTCTTACTCCTCTCGGATGTCTTGTTGGCCACAAATGCGTCCCACTGATCTCTGAGCTTCTCGTACCGGCCGATGAATTCTGGTGTCTTTTCTTTATCGACAAACTTTGCTTTCAGTTCATTCTTCCACTTCCGGCTCCTTGAGAGAAAAGGACTTGATCAATGGCTCTATAACTGGATTCTCCGGATCCTCCTCTTCAGGTAGGGTGAAATTTACCTTCAGCACTTTCCAAAGATCCTGTTTCTATCTATCTTCGACAAAATAAACTTGAAGCTCTTGATCCATAGGCTCATTCCATAGCTCGATGCTAATTGGGATCATGTCCCTAAAAAGAACCCCGCACTGAGCAGTAAATGCGTCCTTGGTTTAGAGGGGTTCAATCGGTTACCCATCGCACGCGATTGATGTGATCGTGAACCTTTCATCCGAGCGCAACATTTTCTTCGAGCTTCGTCTCTTTACCGAAGTTGTGCTCGATCCGGAGGGCTAGAAAAAAAGAAGAAAGATGAGAGTTAATATGTGTAGATACCAAAACAACGAATGCATCAATTAGCTAGTGAGCACAGGCACCTGGCCGGACTCTGTTCGGTCACCGGAGCCGTCATCATGGTCTCCTTCTTGCACCGGCATTCGGTCATCGGTCACGGTCTCCTCTGTTGTTCTATAACCGTATCCTGCTTCTTCACCCTCTCCTTCCAGACCATCAATTTCGTTGAGATATGACATGACATCACCTCCGGCTGCGATTATGTCCCCCAACACCCGTTCTGCTTCCTCGTCTCGGCCGTGCTCCATAGTTTCTTGAAATATTACAACATGGCAATTATTATACAAACATGATAGATGGATATATTAGTGGAAAGCGTAGACCTAGCTATAGCTAATCATAACAAGGAATTATATTAATTAATGGCCTTGACGCTTCTCTAGGGTTTGGGGTGGCCTCGGCAACACTTAAAGGGTTCGAGATGGCCTAGACGACAACACTCTTTTAACTTGGTAAAGAAGGGGGTATATCGACAACAACAGCATACATACATGAAAAAAATGTTATCAGGGAGGGGGTATATCGACCCCCCTCATGTTGAAGTTATTGGGGAGGGGGTATATCGACCCCCCTCATGTTGAATATATGTTGAATTCCTGAGAGAGTTAGGAACCGGAGCGGGACTCCACCCCCCTCACGTCTGATGAGTTTTTACTCCCTCTCTCCCATGAAACATTCATCGAACAAACTTAATACGAGTTTTAACAGAAAACATTCATCGAACAAAATTACAACAGAAAAAATTGAGCAAGTTTTCATATATCATCATCATCATCTACTACAAAACAAATTGACATATTCTTTGCATATGAATGTACAAACATTTGCATATTCGACAATAACATCACCCAAAAAATGTTATCGGGGAGGGGGTATATTGAACCCCCCTCATGTCGAAGTTATCGGGGAGGTGGTATATCGACAACGACATACCCGATAAAAAATAAGAAGATGAAGAAAAAAAGACGAGAAGAAGAAAGGAATAGAGAGAGGAGATGATCGAAGAAAAAAAACAAGAAAGAAAGAGGAGAACAAGAAAGGAATAGAGGTGAAGAAGATTAAAATAGAACTTACTCTATTTTTTTCTACTTCTCTTCTATTCCTTTCTTCTTCTCCTCTTTTTTTTCTTTTTTTCCTCTTCTTATTTATTTCTCCTCTTCTTCCTCTCCTCTTCTTCTCATTCTTCTTCTCCTTCTTCCTCTTCTTATCCTTTTTCTTCTTCTTCCTAGATAAAACTTTTCTAAAATGTAACTTTTGCATATATAAAAGTTTTTCTTCTTCTTCCTTCTTCCTTCTTCCTATCTAGATATATAAATTTTTTCTAAAAATATAACTTTTGCATATACAAAACCTTTTCTTCTTCTTCCTTCTTCCTTCTTTTCCTTCTTCCTAAATATATAAAACTTTTCTAAAAATGAAACTAACCTAAAATGCACTAAATTAGAGAACATACATAGATAAAACTTTTCTAAAAATCTAACTTTTGCATATATGAATAGATATACACAGAGAACATATATACATATATACATTTTTATAAAAAAGCAAAAAACAAATCAACATATATGTGAACAAAAAATCTGAAAAAAAAACAGGAAATATAATTATATATACACACATACATATAATCACACATATACATATAATCTAAAAAACATCATATATATGAAAAAAAACTGAGAGGAAGGCCAGCGGACCGAACGTGACGGCGGCGTGTGGTCGGGGTAACGGCGACGGGGTCGGGGAAGGGGCGGCGTGCGCGGCGACGGCGACGGTGTCGGGGCAGGGGCGGCGCGCACGGCGACGGTGTCGGGGCAGGGGTGGCGCTGCGATGGCGTCGGGGGCGAGCTTCGGCGACGAGGAGGACGGTGACGGCGCGGGGCGCGGGCAGCGACGGCGTCGGGGCGGCGCGGGGAGGTGACAGCGACGTTGTCAGGATGGTGACGGCGCAGGCAACGACACTGTCATCGGGGCCGGCGAGGGCGGGTGACGGCAACGACGACGATGGGGACGGCAGGGGACGGCGACAGTGTCGACGGCGAGCTCGATCGGAGAGCCTAGCGGCGTCGTTGGGGGCAACTGACAGATGAAATCTGAAAAATGCTAAGTGTTGCCTTATATAGCAAAGCCATTGGTCCTGGTTGGTTGCACCAACCAGGACTAATGCCCCTCTTTAGTCCCAGTTGGTGCACCGACCGGGACCAAAGGTCTCTTTTCAGCAACCCAAAGGGCGGGAAGCAGAGGCCTTTGGTCTCGGTTGGTGGCACCAACCGAGACTAAAGGGGGCATTGGTACCGGTTCGTAGCACCAAACGGGACCAATGCCCCCCATTACTCCCGGTTGGTGCCACCAACCGGGAACAATGGCCCTGTGTTGCCCGCGTCGCGGCCAAAGTTTAGTCCCACCTCGCTAGTTGAGAGAGCTCGAGAGTGGTTTATAAGCGTTGTTGCGCCCAACCTCTCGAGCTCCTCTCAACTGCAGGCTTTCGGGCCTAATCTGTCACTATGTGTCTGTGGGCCTACTGGGCCTACTCCAGGCGTGAATCCTGGCCCATTGTTGGGTTTCTAGTCGTATTCAGGCTGTGGTGGCCCATTAGGTGGCACTTTTTTTATTTCTTTTGTTTTATCTTTTGCTTTATTTATTTTATTTTGTTTCTACTTACAGTAAAATACTTACTAGTTTATCAGTGATTCTTTTTGCTTTTAGGTAATAAAAATTATAAACTTTCTATTAGTGACATTTGTTTTCTCATTTGAATAGTTTAAATTTGATTTTTTGGAAATTTGTGTGAATCACTAGTTTTTGAATAGCTTTACTATAAAAATAGATTTTTGAGTGATTCTTGTTCCTGCTATTTAATATTACTGTGTTTTGTCATTATATTCAAAAACATATTTTGTTATTTTAGTTTCTAAAAAAATCTTTATGATAATTCTTTTTTGCTATTAAAGTTTCTAACAAAAAATTTCATTATGAAAAATTCTTTTTTCTTTTAATGTTTTGAACAGAAAATACTTTGATAAATTTAGTTGCATAAATTTTATATAATTCTAGTTTCAATAATACTAGAGGTCTTATAAAAGTTTATTTTGTTTTTACTAATTTATTAATGTTTATTTTGTTTCTACTTATTTATTTTCTTTTCTTTTTTGCTTTTTTATTTATTTTATGAATATTCTTTCTTTTTTGCTTTATTTTTTATTTTTATTCTACTTACTACTGCTATTTTTACTTATTTTATTAAAATTTATTTATTTTACTTTATTAAAGTTTATTTTGTTTCTACTTATTTATTAAAGTTTTTTCTGTTTCTACTTATTTATTTTATTTTGTTTCTACTTATTTATTTTGTTTTCTTTTTTGCTTTATTTATTTATTTTATGAAAATTCTTTTTGCTTTTAATGTTTTACACACAAAAGCCCTCTCCCCTGGCCGCTTCGTGGCTCGAACCGGTACTAAAGACCACCCTTTGGACCCGGCTCATGCCACCAACCAGGACCAATGGTGGTGGGCAAGGAGCGAGGCCCATTGGTCCCGGTTCATCCCACCAACCAAGACCAAAGGGGCTAGACTGAAGGAAGTATGCCCTAGAGGCAATAATAAAGTTATTATTTATTTCCTTATTTCATAATAAATGTTTATTATTCATGCTAGAATTGTATTAACCGGAAACACAATACATGTCTGAATACATAGACAAACAGAGTGTCACTAGTATGCCTCTAGTTGACTAGCTCGTTGATCAAAGATGGTTATGTTTCCTAGCCATAGACACGAGTTGTCATTTGATTAACGGGATCACATCATTAGGAGAATGATGGGATTGACTTGACCCATTCCGTTAGCTTAACATTTGATCGTTTAGTATTCTGCTATTGCTTTCTTCATGACTCATACATGTTCCTATGTCTATGAGATTACGCAACTCCCGTTTATCGGAGGAACACTTTGTGTGCTACCAAACGTCACAACGTAACTGGGTGATTATAAAGGTGATCTACAGGTGTCTCCGAAGGTACTTGTTGGGTTGGCGTATTTCGAGATTAGGAGTTGTCACTCCGATTGTCGGAGAGGTATCTGTGGGCCACTCGGTAATGCAGATTACTATAAGCCTTGCAAGCATTGTAGCTAATGAGTTAGTTACGGGATGATGTATTACGGACAGAGTAAAGAGACTTGCCGGTAACGAGATTGAACTAGATATTGAGATACCAACGATCGAATCTCGGGCAAGTAACATACCGATGACAAAGTGAACAAAGTATGTTGTTATGCGGTTTGACCGATGAAGATATTCATAGAATACATGGGAGCCAATATGAGCATCCAGGTTCCGCTATTGGTTATTGACCGAAGACATGTCTCGGTCATGTCTACATAGTTCTCGAACCCGTAGAGTCCGCACGCCTAAAGTTCGATGACGGTTATATTATGAGTTTATGTGTTTTGATGTACCGAAGGTAGTTCAGAGTCCCAGATGTGATCACAGACATAACGAGGAGTCTCGAAATGGTCGAGACATAAAGATTGATATATTGGACGACTATGTTTGCACACTGGAATGGTTTCGGGGAGTATCGGGCATATACCGGAGTACCGGGGGGTTACCGGAACACCACAGGGAGACTAATGGACTTTTTGGGCCCAAGTGGAGAAGAGGAGGGGCGGCCAAGGGCATCCACGCGCCCCCTTCCCCCCAGTCCGAATTGGACAAGGAGGGGGGCGGCGCCCCCCTTTCCTTTTGCCCCTCTCTCTCCTTCCCTCTCCTCTCCTACTCCCACTTGGAAGGGGGGAGTCCTACTCCTGCTGGGAGTAGGACTCCTCATGGGGCGCGCCTAGGGTGGCCAGCCCCTCCCCCTCCTCCACTCCTTTATATACGGGGAGGGAGGCACCCTTTGAAGACACAACAATTGATCCCTTGGATCTCTTAGCCGTGTGTGGTGCCCCCCTCCACCATAATCCACCTCGATAATATTGTAGCGGTGCTTAGGCGAAGCCCTCCGTCGGTAGAACATCATCATCGTCACCACGCCGTCGTGCTGACGGAACTCTCCTTCGAAGCTTGGCTGGATCGGAGTTCGAGGGACGCCATCGAGCTGAACATGTGCTGAACTCGGAGGTGCCGTACGTTCGGTACTTGGATCGGTCGGATCATGAAGACATACAACTACATCAACGGTGTTGTGCTAACGCTTCCGCTTTTGGTCTACGAGGGTACATGGATAACACTCTCCCATCTCGTTGCTATGCATCACCATGATCTTGCGTGTGCATAGGATTTTTTTTGAAATTACTACATTACCCAACACAGACGAATCGGGGCCAATGCCCCCACGAGGCCCGGCAGGCCCCTTGGCCTCACAAACTGGGACCAATGGTCCCATAGGTCCCAGTTCGTGACTGAATCGGGACGAATGGGCTTATCTGGCCCGAACGTATGCCCTGTTTTCTACTAGTGTAGGGCTTCACTTATATCTTTTTAGAGCACGGCGGCGGCTTTATTTTATAGAAATTGTTGAACACTCATGCTTCACTTATATTATTTTTGGAGTCTTTCTAAATAGCATGGTAATTTGCATAGGTTATAAATTTAGTCATAATATGATGGGCATCCAAGAGGGATATAATAAAAAAATTCATATAAAGAGCATTGAATACTATGAGAAGTTTGATTCCTTATGATTGTTTTGAGATATAAAGATGGTGATATTAGAGTCATGCTTGTGAGTAATTGTGGATTGGTATAAATACTTGTGTTAAAGTTTTTGATTCCCGTAGCATGCACGTATGGTGAACCATTATGTTATGAAGTCGGAGCATGATTTATTTATTGACTGTCTTCCTTATGAGTGGCGGTCGGGGACTAGCGATGGTCTTTTCCTACCAATCTACCCCCCTAGGAGCATGCACATAGTACTTTGTTTTGATGACTAATAGATTTTTACAATAAGTATGTGATTTCTTTATTACTAATGTTGAGTCCATGGATTGTACGCACTCTCACCCTCCCACCATTGCTAGCCTCTCTAGTACCACGTAACTTTCGCTGGTGCACAATGCCCACCATATACCCTTCCTAAAAAAGCCACCATACCTACCTATTATGGCATTTCCATAGCCATTCCGAGATATATTGGCATGCAACTTCCACCGTTCCATTTTGTTCTAAGTGTCGAGTTGTAATTCTTGAGTTGTAAGTAAATAAAAGTGTGATGATCATCATTATTAGAGCATTGTCCCATGTGAGGAAAGGATGATGAAATCTATGATTCCCTCACAAGTTGGGATGAATATCCGGACTTTACAAAATAAAAGAGGCCAAACAAGCCCACATAAAAAAACAAAAAAAGAGAGGCCAAAGAGCCCACAAATAAAAAATGAGAGAAAAGAGAGAAGGGACAATGTTACTATCCTTTTTCCACACTTGTGCTTCAAAGTAGCACCATGATCTTCATGATAGATAGTCTCCTATGTTATTACTTTCATATACTAGTGCGATTTTTTTATTATAGAACATGATTTGTATATTCCAATGATGGGCTTCCTCAAAATTGCCATAGGCCTTCGTGAGCAAGCGAGTTGGATGCACACCCACTTAGTTTATTTTTGAGCTTTCATAAACTTATAGCTCTAAAGTTCATCTGTTGTATGGAAATCCCTAATCACTCACATTGATATCTATTGATGGGTATCTCCATAGCCCGTTGGCACGCCTAGTTTGTGTGAGACCATCTCCTCCTTTTTGTCTTCTTCACAACCACCATACTCTATTCCACCTATAGTGCTATATCCATGGCTCATGCTCATGTATTGACTGAAAGTTGAAAAAGTTTGAGAACATCAAAAGTATGAAACAATTGCTTGGATTGTCATCGGGATTGTGCATGATTTAATAGTTTATGTGATGAAGATGGAGCATAGCCAGATTATATGATTTTGTAGGGATAACTTTCTTTGGCCATGTTATTTTGAGAAGACATGATTTTTTTATTAGCATGCTTGAAGTATTATTGTTTTTATGTCAATATTGAACTTTTGTTTTGAATCTTATGGATCTGAATATTCATGCCACAGTAAACAAAATTACTTGGATAAATATGTTAGGTGCCATTCCACATCAAAAATTCTGTTCTTATCATTTACCTACTCGAGGACGAGTAGGAATTAAGCTTGGGGATGCTTGATACGTCTCCAAAGTATCTATAATTTTTTATTGTTCCATGCTATTATATTATCTGTTTTGGATGTTTTATATGCATTAATATGCTATTTTATATTATTTTCGGGACTAACCTATTAACCTAGAGCCCAGTGCCAGTTTTTGTTTTTTCCTTGTTTTTGAGTTTTGCAGAAAAGGAATATCAAACGAAGTCAAAACGAAATAAAACTTTACGATGATTTTTCTTGGACCAGAGGACATGCACGGAACTTACACGCCAAGCCAGAAGAATACCGAGGGCTCCACAAGCCCTTAGGGCGCGCCTTAGGGGGGGGGCAAGCTTGTGGACGCCATGGGAGTCCACAGACCTCCCTCTCAGCTCTATAAATCCTGAAATATTCCAAAACCACCAAAAGCACCCACCAAAATACTTTTCTGCCACCGTAACCTTCTGTTCCTGTAAGATCCCATCTTGGGGCCTTTTCTGGCGCCCTGCCGAAGGGGGATTCGATCATGGAGGGCATCTGCGTCAACTCTATTACCCTTCCAATGAAGCGTGAGTAGTTTACCACAGACCTATGGGTCCATAGCTAGTAGCTAGATGGCTTCTTCTCTCTCTTTGATCTTTAATACACCCAGATCGGATATGAACTCATTCATCCAGACTCTTTCATGTGCTGCTTCCAAAGCAGCTATGTACTCCGCTTCACATGTAGATCCTGCCATGACGCTCTGCTTAGAACTGCACCAACTGACATATCCACCATCTAATTTAAACACGTATCCGGTTTGCGACATCGAGTCATCTAGATCTGTGTTGAAGCTAGCATCGACGTAACCCTTTACAACAAGGTCTTCATCACCTCCATAAACGAGAAACATATCCTTGGTCCTTTTCAGGTACTTCAGAATATTTTTAACCGCTGTATAGTGATCCACTCTTGGATTACTTTGGTATCTCCCACTACAAAAAAAAGACACATCCGTGACATTTTGGGCCGAACGAAATTTTTTTCTGTCATACATATGACACTTCTATGACGATACTTGTGACAAAACCCGGTATCATCATAGATGTGGTGGGCCCCTACTTCTATGACAAAAAATCATGATAGAAAATGGGCTTTTCATCCTGGGCGGGTCGGAGACGTAGCTGCATGACATTCTTTGGGCCGTCCATGACGGAAAAAACCGTGGTAGAAGCGAGGGGGAGGAAAATTTCGGGGAGTTGCCGGTTACGGTGGGAGGTCGGGGGCGGAGCGATGCACGTTTCTCTCGTACGTACGCATGTGTGTGCGAGGCGTTGGCTCTAACTGAAGCCGAGCGAGGCGTTGGGCTCTAACTGAACCCGAGCGATTGCACTGCAGGCTACGCGTTAATGAACCCGAGCGATTCCTTCGCTACTGCCTTTGGGATGAACAGTGAGCGTTGCGGGGGGGGGGGGGTGGATGAACAGTGAGCGGTGGCGTTTCCTCTGGATGAACAGGAACCCGTGGTGTGGAGGGTTGGATGAACAGTAGACGGTTGAGGGGTGACCGTGGAGGGGTGGTTGAACAGGACCCCGTGGTGTGGAGGGCTGGATGAACAGTAGACGGTGGAGGGGTGCCCGTGGAGGGGTGGTTGAACAGTAGCCGGTGGAGTAGCGCGCGGTGGAGGATGGATGAACAGGAGCCTGTGGAGGCTGGAGGAGGTCGACGATAGCCCGTGGAGGCTGTAGGAGGTCGACGGTGGAGATGAACAGTATCCCGTGGAGTCCCGTTTTGTGGTACGCCACACCCCTCCCCCCCCCGTTTTGACCGTAGCGCTCCAACACAAGTCCGTTTCGTCCATTTTGCGGTACGCCACACCCCTCCCGATGAACAGGACCCCCGTTTCGACCGTAGCACTCCAACACAAGTCTGTTTCGTCCGTTTTGCGGTACGCCACACCCCTCCCGATCAACAGGACCCCCGTTTCGACCGTAGGAGGACCGTTTCCTCCGTTTTGCGGTACGCCAGGCCCCTCCCGATCAACAGGACCCCGTTTCGAACGTGTCCGGTAGAACACAAGGCCGTTTCCTCCGTTGTGCGGTACGCCAGGCCTCGTTTCCATCGCCTATTCCGTCGAAGCCCTCCCGATGAACACGACCACGCATTCCATTCCGACCCACCCGGTTGGCTCCCCATGAACACGACGACGATGTTGTTTCTCCATTCCAACCCAGCCATGTACGTATGCGCGAGTAGGTGTTAGAGACCCTGCCCGTATGTACGTACATGACTGTATTTTCTTTCTTGCACCCTCACCGCTGTACGTACGTGTACATGCTACGTGCGCGCCTCTACTATGACACGTGCGCGCCTCTACATCTACGACAAGTGCACGCCTCTACACCGACCAGTATGTACGTACACATTTGCGACCAGAATGACAACGCTACGTACGCTTCGACCAGGTGGGTCCCGACTGTCAGGCACTTCCTTGCGTGCGAAGATGTAGCTGGTGGGTCCCAACAGTGAGGAGGGCGAATCATTTTTTTTGCTCGGACGCACTTCCTTGCGTGCGAAGGTGTAGCTGGTGGGTCCCAGCAGTCAGGGGGGAAACATTTTTTTCGTGAAATATGGTGGCCCGTCCGGTGGGTCCCCGCTGTCAGGTGGAGGAATAATTATTTTGCGCGTAATAAGGAGGCACTTCCTTGCTGCGGCCGTGGACCCAGCTGTCAGCCTCTTCACGTACAGTCCACGTCCGATGGAAGCCGTTCCTTGACCATGTTGACCACGCCGCGCCGAGAGCACCAGGGCAGTGGACAATGGCGAGGCCTAGGAAGGGGATGGCGCGGAGCCGGGGAAGACGCGGCAGTGGATGCCCACGCGTAGAGGAGTACGAGGGTTCACTGGTTCGCTGCGGTGTGAGGCTGCCATTGCCGCAGAATAACAGGGGGTGTGGGTGAGTAGAGGGATGGCCTGGCCAGCGGCGGGAGTAGTAGGGGGTGGTGAGGCCTCGACCGCATCGCAGCCGGCCACGGGAGGCACGAGCACGAGGCACGACCGGCGCTGGTATGGGCGGCTGGAGCAAGAAGACCAGAGGTTGAAGAAGCACTACGGCCGTTGGATGGACATCGTACGGTCACTGGAGCTAGAATCGTGCATATTGACTAAGTTGACAAAGCCCTCCGTCCCCGTCAACTTAGTAGGCCCACAAGTCAGCCTGCCACTATACTGGGTCCCAGCTAACAGGGGGAGTATTCATTTTTTTGTGCGTAATAAGGAGGCACTTCCTTGCATGCGAAGATATAGCTGGTGGGTCCGAGCTGTCAGCGGTGGTAATGTTTTTTTCGCGAAATACTGAGGCCCTTTTGGTGGGTCCCCGATGTTAGGTGGACGAATCATTATTTTGCGAGTAATAAGGAGGCATTTCCTTGCGTGCGGCCGTGGACCCAGCTATCGGCCTCTCCACGTACAGTCCACTTCAGATGCATGTCGGTCGTTGACCACGTTGACCAGGCCGCGCCGAGAGCACCAGGGCGGTGGACGACGGCGAGGCCTAGGAAGGGAACGACACGGAGGCAGGGAAGACTCAGCAGTTGTTTCCCACGCGGAGGGGAGTACAACTGAACGAGTGTTTACTGGTTCGCCTGCTGTCGTCGAAGAATAACAGCAGGTGTGGGTGAGTAGAGGGATGGCTAGGCCAGCGATGGGAGTACGGTGGGGCGGTGAGGCCTGCGCGGCAGCACAGCCGGCCGCGGGAGGAGGGAGCAGGCAGTCCCGCCGGCGCTTGTTTGAGCGGCTGGAGCAGGAAGAGCAGAGATTGAAGAAGCACGACGGCCGTTGGATGGCCATCCAACAGTCACTGCTTGTGCGTCAACCTTTTTTTAGGAAAGCCTCAAATCTGTGGAAAACAGCATACAACCCATCTGCCATTATTTCTAATAATTTACAGCCCATTTGCTAATTCTTAAGGTTTTGTTTGGAGCCCATATTCTTTTTGTTAGCATTACAGCCCATATTGTGGCCACGGTTAAAAAATTATACGAAATTTTGCATATTTCGGTGCGGTCCGAACTGTTTTTAATCCCGAAATTTCGACTCACATTCAAACTGATTTAAAACTAAATGTATATCAATATAAAATCCAACAAATTCTCCACGCATAAAAATTAATGTAATTTAAAATCTCGAAATGAAAAAAAGATATTTGAAACTAATTGCCGCTTTGATGTGTTTTAAAAATGTACAACCCATTTCTCATTACTGATGGGCCATTTTCTCGGCCAGCCGAATGAAAGCTCTCCTCGTCTTGAAAGATTTGCAGCCCAACAGGCCTGACAAAGCGACTTACTTGGCAAATCACAAAAAAACTGGGCTGTGGCCGTGGACCCAGCTATCAGCCTCTCCAGGTACAGTACTCTTCCGATGGAAGTCGTTCCTTGACCACGTTGACCACGCCGCGCGGAGAGCACCACGGCGGTGGACGACGGCGAGGCCTAGGAAGGGGACAACACGGAGCCGGGGAAGACGCGGCAGTGGAAGCCCGCGCGGAGAGGAGTACGAGGGTTCACTGGTTCGGCTGCGGTGTGAGGCTGCCGTCGCCGCAGGGCCTGGCCAGCGGTGGGAATAGTAGGGGGAGGTGAGTCCTCCGCGGCAGCACAGCCGGCCACGGGAGGCAGGAGCATGAGGCACGACCGGCGCTGGTTTGGGCGGCTGGAGCAAGAAGACCAGAGGTTGAAGAAGCACTACGGCCGTTGGATGGACATCGTACGGTCACTGGAGCTAGAATCGTTCATATTGACTAAGTTGACAAAGCCCTTTGTCCCCGTCAACTTAGTAGGCCCACAAGTCAGCCTCCCACCAAGGTGGGTCCCAGCTAGCAGGGGGAGTATTCATTTTGTTTGTGCGTAATAAGGAGGCACTTCCGGTGGGTCCGAGCTGACAGTGGGGGGGACGTTTTTTCGTGAAATACGGTGGCCCGTCAGGTGGGTCCCAGCAGTCAGGGGGCAAACATTTTTTTCACAAAATATGATGGCCCATCTAGTGGTTCCCTGCTGTCAGTTGGAGGAATCATTATTTTCCGCGTAATAAGGAGGCACTTACTTGCTGCGGCCATGGACCCAGCTGAGACTCTCCACGTACAGTATACTTCCGATGGAAGTTGTTCCTTGACCATGTTGACCTAGCCGTGTTCTGTTGCATGCATGCGTCCATGGGCGTGGTGCGTCCCCACTGTCAGCCTCTCATGTACAGTCATCTTCCGATGACTCTCGGTTGTTGACCACGTTGACCACACCGTGCCGAGCGCACCCAGACTGGAACGACCCGGAGATGGGGAAGACGGGGCAGTGGAGTCGCAGATGGAGAGGAGTGGGAAACTTCACTGGTTCGGGTGCGCGGCAGCATAGCCGCGGTGCCGCCCACGGGAGACAGGAGCAAGAACAAAGGTTGAAGAAGGAGCACGGCTGTTGGATTAACATCCAACGGTCCAGCTGCTAGAATCATTTGTTGATTAAGTTGACAAAGCCGTGCGTACACGTCCGCTTAGCAGGCCCACAAGTCAGTCACCAAATCTGACGGGTCCCAGCTGTCAACGGGATGAATAATTTTTTTCGCAAAACAAGGAGGCACTTCCTTCCGTGCGAAGATACAGCCGGTGGGTCCCAGCTGTCAGGTGGAGGAAACATTTTTTTCAGCTTAATAAGGAGGAACTTTCCTTGCGTGCGACCATGGACCTCGTGGGTCCCAGCCGTCAGGCTCTCCACGTACAGTCCTCTTCCGATGACTCTCGTTTGTTGACCACGCCGCACCGAACACAGCGAGGCGGTGGACGACGGCGAGGCCCCGGACGGGAACGACTCGGAGATGGGAAAACGCGGCAGTGGAGTCGCAGATTGAGAGGAGGAGAAGGGTTATAACTGGTTCTGTTGCAATTCATATCAAACTCAGGTTCACAGGACACGTTCATATTCATAGCCAACATTCACTATCAACAACTCAAAAGATTCATATATACACAAGCTCAGCATATCTATGCATCCAAATGATTGATAGATCACACGACAATATTCATACATAATTCACAAAAAGATTCAGATATACACATGTTCAGTATGTTTATGCATCCAAATGATTGAGATCACAGCCAATATGATCCATGGACGAACTTTAATTACCTAGGGTACAGACTGGTAAATGGTGTTCAATCAGAGGTACTTCTTGCTAAAATTAGTTCTTGTACGAGTAAACTTTCGAGTACATAAGAGGCAGCACAGACAATCTGAACTTTGCTTGTAGGTTTATCCTCAAATAGTGGCCTCGTGCCGACGGAGGTTTGAGCAACTTGGCCACTACTTTCATCCAACTAGTTTACTGGCTCATCTTGGTCCTGTATCTCGCCAAAATTCTACATTGCAGACGAGAAAGGAGGCGGTTGAGAAAATGAACCACCCAAATTTTTTGTGCAGTTCAACTGAAATGGAGCATCCTTGGCGTGCAGACTGATTAAGTCCCAGATGAATATACGCGTCAACCAACTTGTCTGGAATCTTTAGACTCCATGCCATATAGTTCGCTACCATATGTGCCGATAACCAAAAGGCACAAGTTGGGACCAAAGACTGGACTGCGTTTTTCTGGGCTATGCACCAAGCAATATTTTTGGCGTTCACTCTCCTAATACTTGGAGTTTGACAATTGGTTGACGCCGGTTGATACTCGAATGAATATAGGCACTTCTTGTCAACATCGATGCTTGTCTGAGTGAACTTTGGAGTACATAGCAGCAGCATAAGTACCTGTCCATCTGATCATTTTGTGCAGTTCTACTGAAATCACCCGATGTAATGATTTGCCTGCGAGTTCAGGCTCCAAATTACTCCTTTATGAAATCGGCAAACAGTAGCACAATACCAAATTACCAATACATATGACAGGCACAATAATCAGGATAAAGACCAGTACCAACCTGTGTGAGGTAGCATATCAATTACTATTTCCTTTGACTGGAAGCCGAGATAAGCCAAGCGACTGACAGCAAAGGAAGAAAGCAAGCGGAGATTAGCGACTGACAGGAAAGGACGGAAGCTGTCGAGGCAATGAAGCACCCAAAGTTTTTGTGCAGTTCCACCAAAATCGAGCATCCCTGTTGGCACATATATTGAGAGAGTGAGATTACTGTAATAGTGGGACTAGTTGATGAAACATACACTAACAAATAGAAGCACCCTCATTATCTTAATGGGTAAAGTTAGCAACATAGTAGTCTTGCTTAAAGAGAGGTATTAGTTTATTTAATCAGTGCCAATTAGCTCAACTCAACACTCAAAGCATTGCCATTTATCATAGGTTGCAAAACTTAAAAGTGCAAAGATAAAGGAGTTTCTCATGACAGTAGCACGATACAAATAGAGATGACAGCAAACTAATATGGATGAAGGCCTTAGGCCCGTACCAACCTGAGAAAAAAAGCTTATTCATGTAGTCCCATAAGAGATGATAAAGCACTCACTGGAATCACACAATAGTATATATTTTTGTGCACTTCAAATGTATGGTTGAAATCACTCTTGTTTACCAGTGCTGAGATTATATCGAAAGATTATCAAGAACTTCCAGCAGAGTTAAAGCACTGGCTGGGATACAGTTCATTGTATTGTCTTGTGTAGTTCCACTAAAATGTATGATTGGCACAACATGATCCCTGTTTGCACAAGTAGGAACAAGGTGAAACCTTCATTAGCTTAGTGAGAAAGGATAGGAAGACATTAGCATATTACTCAAACAGTAGCATCAAATTCATGATGGACAATACGCAAAACATTGCCTCATTGAACCAATGGCAATAAATTGACATGCAAAACAATAGCACTATTATGTCATGACACTAATAATATTCCCTCCCTGCTCCACCACATGATTCACCTCCATAGACAAACATTCACACGTACATGATTCAGCATAGGGTCCTACTAAAGATTTGTTTAACTCCAACAGGAAAATTAGGCAGTAATAAATTAGTGGTACTTAAGTGCTCCTAATTAATTAAGTGAGACAGCAGAAGTGGAAGGGCTCCCTGGAGGATCGTCTCACATGTAAGGTAGTCGTTGCCGGAGCCCTTGAATAGCCTCGACTGAGGCCTCTGGCTTCAGCAAGATCGCCTTGGCACTGTTTATTCTTCTTCTTCTTCCTCTTCATGCTATGTTTCTCTTTCTCCTCACCAGTTGGTGAAACCAAGTACATGATTGGCCTTCTAATTCAGAATTGGTTTTGTCAGTGAGGGAGTACAAGTGTACTAGTAAAAAACAGCATTATTTTCTCATGGCAGTCGGAAAATAGAGATGAACACATGCATTAAATATCATTCTTACCTAAAGGAAGGTTATGGCGCCAATATGGATGATGAGGATTGGAACACAGATCTCCCTTTGTGCAGTTCCACCAAAATGAACCAACTGTTCCATCTGACATTCCAGTTAAACAGCACAAAAGTCACTTCTTTTAAGAAGAGTTTTGTGCAGTGCACCAAAAGGTCACAACAGCAACCAGGTGAATTGGATATCCCTGTTTGCACAAAAAGGCACAGAGGAAACAGTCAGAGTCTCAAACAATTACAGGCAAAAACATTTGGCTAAACTTGTCAGAGTCTCAAACAATTACAGGCAAAAACAGTGGCATGGCTTCATTTTTACCAGGGACATTATATTAAGAACAGCTAAGGCTGCGTTCGGTTCACAGGTTTGGTGCAGGATTTTCGTAGGAACACAATTCCTACCGTATTCTTTCCCTTCCAACCGTTCGGAACACGGGAAAGGTGAATAGTGTTTCATAGGAAAGCTGGTCTGGTAGTACTGATTCCATCGGATTAGAAACATCCACGCGCTGCTCATTTTTTGGGCGGAAGCCCGAGGCAGGCGCTCGCTGCCATGCGTTAGACAGGTTGCTGTGCTGTGTTTGCCGGAATAAAAAAATCAACCTATGTGTGGTACGTGAGGTGAGGACAAGAGTAGTCACTGTGCAGCTGAATAAACAAATAGCATCTCATACTGCCAAGCATGCTACTCTAAAAAAACAAATCTGTACATTTCGTAGTCCATCCGAACACATTCTCTTGAGAGTTTCCTCCGGTTCGCTGTTCCATAGTTTTATACCTACATTCCTTTCCTATTCCTCTATTTTCATCAAGACCTATGTTTTCTGCCCCTTTATTCCGACCGGAGCCTAAATATTTGGTATAAGGGCATGGGACAGTGGGTGCACCAGCAGTACAGCACCATGTACGTAAACAGGGGCATAAAGTGGTGATTCATAGTTTGTTGCCCCGAGAAACAAACATCCAAGAAACATATCTGGGTTGGTCCCATTTTTGTTCACTCTAGCCACCTACTCCTATGTGTGGATAGCAAATCTAGTCCTGGTCATACCACTGTGTACAGCGTTACCCCTATATTTCCCTTTTCGACCAAGAGACCGGTTGGATGACCAGTTTGTACTACTTTCATCCCCTTTCCTTCCTGTTTGTACCAAGTCTGATGTACATACTAAATTCCCCCACCCCCACTTTATTTCAATGACAAGTATTTTCGGACGGAGGGAGTACAAGATTCGACTCCATGAAGTAGCTTTACCTCTAACAATAGAAAAAAATAGGTGACGTTGGACCATCCGATCGAGAGGGGCTGAGAGGTAGAAAATGATGCACATGCAGCAACGTAGCGAGCTGGGGAAGTAGAGCTAAGGCGGTTTCGAACGAAGATATACCTGAAGGTCGTCGGGATGTGGATAGGTGGGCGGCGGGAGGCCGGATCCGCCCACAGACAACGACGAAGGGATCGGAGGACCTCCCGCGCCGGCGCTCGGCCAGAGATAACGGTGCGGCCGGCAGTGGGTCTCCTCCCTCGCTGTCGACGACGGCCTAAACGCTGCCCCTCCTCCCCTTCACCGGCGGAGGGGGATACGTCCGGATCTGTAACCAGCGGTGAGGATAGAAACCCAGTGTTTTTTGAAGGGAGAAAGACAGGGTTACTACCCCTATCTTGTTTAGATCTGGAGAGGATGAGAGTGTGTGAATAGAGCAGCCCTAGCAAGCAAGCGCGGAGGCTCCGGCCTATATATAAGTAGTGGGGTAGTTTTCCTTTTTCACTCCATCAAAACAATCGTTTAAAATTGTGTACTATACTACATGCCAGGTCGCGGTTTTTTTAGTTGTTGATTGTTTTTTGAGATAGCTACCCGCTTGTTCCAAGTGGTGTTACGGTGTGCCAGGTCGCACTTTGTATCGTTCAAGTCTGGTAGTACTACAAGTCCCTCCATTAAATGAACAACCACCCCCTCGTAAAAATTGTGAACAAGCCCACGGCTAAAATTAGCGGAAACGTGGGTTGCCCCAACATGCATTATTATTTATATTTTCTACTCCCTCCGTTCCTAAATATAAGTCTTTTTTATTAGCCACACCTAAGACAAGAATTTTTTATTAGCAGTGAACCCCACATGTCATAGACACAAAAATTGTGGCAAGATTCCCTTAGGCAAGCCAAAGTGTGTCTAACAATTTGAGCAACTCAGGTTAGGCAAGTGTGGCAAGTGTGGGAAAAATAATGTGGCAACATAAGACAAACATAGTCACAATCCAAACAGCCCCGTGATTTTTTGTGACATGCATGAAAATTTGGTTAGTTAAATTTATAGTCAAAATTTGGCAAGGTGCATCAAATCAACACATGCAAGTATCAAAAGGAAAGTCACGGCATGCATGCATGCGTTGTACTCCCTCCGTTTCCAAATATAAGTCTTTTTAGAGATTGCAACAAGTGACTACTCCCTCCGTTCCTAAATGTAAGTCTTTTTAGGGATTCCACTACAAACTACATACGGATGTATATAGACATATTTTAGAGTGTAGATTCACTCATTTTGTTTCGTATGTACTCCAGTTCATAGTGAAATCTCTAAAAAGACTTATATTTTGGAACGGAGGGAGTACATACGAAGCAGAATATGTCTACTCCTACATACGAAGTAGCCCATTTGAAATGTGTAAAAAGAGTTTTATCGAATGCAGTGCTTTGATGTGTCGCGTCAACTCGTACAAGCCCGAGAAATTTGATTACTACGACGCCCTCTCCCTCGCGGACTGAGCTCCGGTGCCTTAACTGCACCTGCCTTTGGCTGCATGACAGGTGGGCCAACCACCTGTTGGGCCCACCTGTCATGGACGCAAAGGCAGGAGCAGTAAGTAGAAGCTTTCGCTACACGCTATCCCTCCCGCACGAGGTGGACGGACATGCAGCAGTGGATTCGATACTGTAGAAGTAGGAGTAACATCATTGTTCGTCTTCTCGAAGAGGCGAAGAGCCAAGTGCAAACCGAACGTGGCAGTTGCGAACGCTCGCGTGGTGCGGTTCCTTGGAGTACTAGCCAGGCTCTTGCATGAGACAAAATTGCTATTGTTTAACAATTAAACTCCATTATCCATTGGTTGATACTCATTCTGCATAGGTCCACGCGCTTAGCACCATTTCCTCCTGGGGTCACCAATGTTTATTTGCTAATTAATAGCATTCCATGCAATGAACTAGCCATTGCAAAAGCATGCACACCTCTCATCTCTTATTGGTTGATACGTATGTCAAGAAACAAGAAACAAGGTAGAAGTTAATGCACCGCGCCTAAGTGTTTTGGGACTATTTGGTTTTCGTAAGATGACTTACACACCTAGACGGAGGGAGTAGTATAGACCTGTAAACCAGAAAGGAGTATTTGCCTTTCTAGAGATTTCAACAAGTGACTAGACTTCGGCTCAAAAAAAACAAGTGACTAGACTACACCGTGTGCAGTACCCCCTCCCCTCCGGTTTATAGGGCTCAAATCTCAAATCTCATGAACCAAGGGATTTTGCGATTGGAGGAATGTATCTCGTACTTTACAAAACTACCCTAATTAAACTCATGCATTAATTACGTAGTTCTCTCGTTTTCCTCTCCGCCTTGGTCGCGGTGCACAATATTGAGGCTAGCCATAGTGGGAGTAACTTAGGTAGTAACTTAACACATCCCAAGACAATTTTGCTTATGTGGCAAGTATTTAATGAGGAAAGAGGTGCTTGTGGTAACATAATATGTTACTGTAACATAGCGCTTTCCGAGGCAAAATGAGCCTATGAGATAATAAATGAAGCAATCTATGATACTACTACTATGTTACTTTGCACTACGAAGGTAGTAACTTACACTAGTGTCATATGCATGACACTAGTCTAAGTTACTCCCCACTATGACCAGCCTGAGAGAGTGCTTTGATACGTTTTAGTCTCATGACTAAAAGTAGTGGGACTAAAACTTGTTAGCCTCATCCATGCTTGGATCCAAATACTAAAGAGACTAAAAAGTTAATGACATTTCAAAGCATCCGGGCCCACGTGCCATCCACCAAATCACAGCGAGGTGCTACAGTCGAGACTCACCTGTCACCCCGGTGTGAACGTCATAACCCTTCATATCACAAAACCCACACCTTTACCAGCATTGGTAAGGTGGCCTCCAAGTTGGACTGGACGAAGCAACCATCATTTCATTGGGAACGCTCGTTCAAGCCCTTTCTTCCCTTTCTTGAAGAAAACCTCACTCCAGGCTACTCACTTCTGCCATTTTTCTTCTCTACCGACGAAGGAAAGGTGGGCGAATCAGTTATGCTGCTATATTTTCATTCCAATAATCTTCTTTTTGCGAAGCACCAACCGATTCTCACATCCTATTCTTTTCCCGTTTTCATTGCGATTGTGGTTTCCTTTCGATTTCTTTTTGTTTGTCAGTTCATTGATGGATCCTGGAGCACTAGGCAAAGAGTTGCCGGCGAACAACCCACTGGAGACAGCGATCTCCAGGAAGCAAGCACCGACCAACGAGTTAACCATGTTGGCGGGCCAACCCATGGAGACGAAGAACTCCAAGAAACAAGCATTGGCCAAAGAGTTGAGGACGTTGGCAGACGAACTCCTCAAAGAAAGTTGGAAGAACAGCAAGGGCCCCATCGTGCCTACCCTAGGAGCTCTGATTGCCACCTATGTGAGGCTCAAGACTGAGTTTGAGGAGATAGTCGTCGTTGAGAAGCAGTATTCCCCTGGCAAGGTGATGGCCCCCATCGAGGACGAGGAGATGGCCCCCGGAGGGATGAGATCCCCCGGCAAGCTGCACAAGGTAAAAAATAATGGCTTATTACCATAGTTGTGGTTTTTGATTATTTGCAATGCGCTTGCTTTTTGATTATTTGCAATGTGCTTGCTAATATGTTAGTGTTGTGCAGGTGCCGGTGGTTGTCCTTGATGATTTCGATGTCGTGGCCCGTCCTGTTGGCATCACCCCAGAGATCGATTCTGATACCGCTGTCCATCCTCTGGACATCGCCCCAGAGATCGATTCCGATGTCGCGGTCAGTCCTGTGGACATCGCCCCAGAAATCGATTCCCATGCCGCTGTCCGTGCTATGGTCATTGCCCGAGAGATGGATGACAAGAAATAGTTGGTCGCGCTAATCCTTCAGGGTAGTTTGCATTGCACTGTGTTTATTTACCAGAACGATGCATGTTATCAAACCATCTTAGGGCTAGTGCACTATCTTGTGTGGGCAGATCTTGCTACTTTTGTTTGATAGTGAATCATGCGAACCCTCTCCGAGTTATGGAAACAGATGTATCCTCACCAACTTTTGTTGTAATATATGGCATGCTTAGATGTAAGTTTGAACTTTTTATCATACGGTGGGAAAGGTTGGGCCTGCGATACGACCAGGGTAGACCAGGATAATTTTGTGTATGGCAGGTGGACCAGGATGGTCGACGTCCCACATGTCGGCGAATGAAAGTATTCTTTCCGATATAGAGGACGAGCAACGAGTATTCATTGTTTATTTTTGATGAAAGCTATTGTATCCACTGTTACTCCTTGACTTTGTCAATGCCTCTCTCTCCTCCACATAAGCGGGGACTACTTGCTATGCATGCAGCGGGCAGTTGGCTTCTTGAGGGGCCAGGGCGGTGAGAGCGGGCTCCGTAAGCGGTCCAGGCTCCAGCATGCCCCACCTCACATTATCACCATATATTTCTTGGAGTCCGTGCGTGGCCGGCGGGCGATCTCTTCTCCCTCCCTCGTTTCTCTCTTCTCAGCCGACACCCGCCGAGCGATTAGATTTCGGCTATCGACGGTTTATTCAATTACGGTCCCACATGTCAGTGAAATTGCAAGACAATGCGTGTCCCCTTTGGTGAGCGGCGTGCGAGCCGGACTGTTGGGGTTGCGACGCGTACGAGTCATAAGTGTGCCGCCTTTTCCTTTAGAACTTGCGAAGCGTAACATTTTCGCGCAATCGATCGACAGAAATCCAGAACAAAATGACGAGGGCGGTGCTTTCCCGCTCGTTAGGCAGGCAATTTCGAGTGATATGACGTGCTACAGTGCCGTCCACTTGCTCCATTTTTATGTAAGCAAGAGTTTGCACTCGTACACGGGAGGAGTGCGAAACACCGCGGATCTTATTTTGATCGAGGGATAACTGTTCCCTGCCAAATAATGGAGGATTGTTAGCGATTATAGCATGATAGTTAGGGCATCTCCAGCGCTGGCCCACAAATTTACACTGGCATCTGTCCGAGGACACTGATGGATGCCATCCGATGCTGCTCGCATACCTTTCGACAACTATATGAACTAACCGGACGAGATTCGTGCAAACAAAGCAAATTTCAAATTAACCGGATGAAATTCATTACATTTCAAAAACTTTTCCTACAAACTGGACGAAATTTATTACATATTTCGCACAAACCGTACTAAACCTACTGTAAACCTAATCTAAATGATCGTCAGCGCCCGACCACCAAGTCCGACCATGAACCCGAGAAAGCCGGCCATTGCCTTTGCCTCCTCCTCATCCACCTCGATAACCTCCACCTTCGGCCGGAGCACAAGGTTATGAAGATTTCCGCCTCCACATCGCCGTCAAGCGGCTAATCAGCCGCCGATGTTTGGCCCACCAAGCTTGGCGTCGACTGAATGGAGTAGCGGTGGCCTTCCCGGGACCAGAGCGGCAGCGACCTACCATGTACTACTCTTCCTTGCTGCTGGCTGCGCCCGCGCACGCGCGCTGGCTTCGTGGTCGTGGCGGCGGAGGGCGGCCCAGGGGGTGCCGGCGATCTCCTTCATTTGCTCCTGCAACAGTACGTCAAAGAGAGCTTTGGAGCGCGCCCGGAGCGGAGCCACCGATACCCTCGTCTGCTCCTGCGACAGTACGTCCAAGAGAGCTTCGGAGCGCCACGAGGCCATGGTTGAAGTGGTGCCGACAGAAGGAAGGGACCGGAGGAGAATAAGTGTGGGTCTTTGGCTATGGCTGGGAGCTGGGGCTCAAGTTAATATAGCGGGCGAATGGCAATGAGCTGCAGCAGACGGATGGACAACTGGCGCCGGAGTAGGTTCATCGGGCGTGAATGCGGACGCTGCTTCAGTGACTTAACTGCAGATGTGTTTGGGTGACTAACATGTGGGCCCAACGGGCGTTTGGCCCGCATATCAGTGACACACCAATTGCACCTGCAGTTAAGTCTAGTGAATGCGGCATTGACATTCTGGAG
Organism: Triticum aestivum; assembly: GCF_018294505.1. Taxonomy (NCBI): domain Eukaryota; kingdom Viridiplantae; phylum Streptophyta; class Magnoliopsida; order Poales; family Poaceae; genus Triticum; species Triticum aestivum. The sequence goes on along the minus strand of NC_057801.1, from coordinate 116,834,065 downwards.
AGACGGTGACCATTTCAGGCGCATGCGAACTGTTTGACTGGTCAACCATACAAATACGGAGCTATACGCTGAGCCAGCGACCGTATAATCACCATATCTCGTATACAATGATCAAAGTGAGCTATCAAGACAAGTTCGATGACCGCCAATGCATTTTACTCGGTAATAAATGACCAGGATTGAAGGGGAATCCTAATTTGCTTCGTCTTCTGTCCTTGAGCTCTTGACAAACCAATGCACTATACAGTTGTCCGGCCACTCCACCCCAAAGCTCCCACCAAGTGCCGTTCATGCCACAGCGCCTTACACTAACCGGTAAGGCACCGATGGCATCCCGCCGCGCCGAGTTCCTCGCTGCCCACGAACGCACACAAAATGGTAGGGAAGAGATGGCATCCCGTCGTGCCGAGTTCATCGCCGCTTGCGACCTCACAACTATGTGGGAAGAATTTGAAGATGCCAAGGCCGAATGGGCGGTAGAGCAAGAGGCGGCCAAAGCCGCACAGAGGGAGCAGAAAAGTCAGAAAGCACTCAAGAAAAGAGAGGCCCGCCGCCGCAAGAAAGAAAAGGACGCACGCGCTGCTGCGGAGAGGTCGGCGGAGATCCAAGCACGGTGGGATGTCTCCGGCAAAGCCGTGAAGGAGAACGACGGCGTCTGGCCAGCATGTGAGAAGTAGTAGTACTAGTAGTTAGTGTGTGTGTGTGTGTGTGTGTCTGTGTCTGAGTACGAGCATGTACCAGTACTACTTGTTACTACTGTAGTTTTTAGAGCAAATTAGCAGTACATTAGCCTAGACTAAGTGGAAAAATTGCTATCCTATGCATCAAATGGCATCTGTTTCTCTATAGGAATTAGGATGCATGTCATCTCACTTCCTATGATTTTCATATTCCTATCCTCTGAACGAAAGGAGGCCTCTGTTGGAGTAAATACTGTAGCTCGAAGTACTGCTGGTACAGTAGTTTTCTTCAAGAAGTGGAATTCAACGAAGTCATGATGGTTCCTTCGTCCGAGCAACTTCAAAGTGGGAAGTGGGCCTGTGATTTGACGGCTCATTAGTCATTGTTACTGCGGCGCAATGACCTGGGTGACTCTCCCTTGGAGTTATGCGTGCATGGCAAGTGGACCAGGATGGTCGACGTCCCACATGTTGGCGAACGGAAGTATTCTTTCCGATATCGAGGAGCAAGGAAACCGCGTGGTATAGTATCACTGCTAATTGGTTCGTAAAAAAAATAGTATCACTGCCGATTTATAATTATTTTTCATTTTTGATGAATGCTAGCGTTTCAACTCTTACGACGAAGGGTGCCAAACATGGCACATTTTGGATGTCCCACACATCAGCGAAAGGAGTGGGACATGAACAGCGTGGTAGAGCCCAGCTTAAAAAAACAGCATGGTAGAGCGTCTCCACTTCTTCCACTTCTGGGTCGGAGACCACACGTAGTAGTACTTAGTTGTATGAATGATACAAAGTGCGACCTGGAGAGAAAGACACGTCTAGTTGGAAGGTCTCGGGGCATACACGTAAACAAATATAAATGTTAATATGTGCCTCCAACTAATATAGTAGTAGTACAGTACTTAGACACGTACTCCATAACATCACCGTGCATTGCACGCACAACATTTAGTGGTAGTACGTAGTAAGAGACAAATGCCGCCCAAGAGTTCCCTTCTCGACCTACTTTTGGGTGTTTGGTAGAGTGTATGGAGGGTGCATGAGTCCATACTAGTTTAGCACAAATACACTAGAAGCATGCATGAAGAGAGCATGCATGAAGAGGGGTGTTGAGTTGAGCATGCATGAAGAGGGAACAACTATGCTGAGACGAGAACGCAACCAAACACACCCTGTATGCCACACATGTTCATACCATTTGTGCCTTTCTACTCCACTTACTACGCTACATTACTCAGGTTCGTACGTCCACTCCTGGGTGCGTGTCCGTCTCGTAGTTCCAGTGCCACGTGTTCTTCATATAGATGGAACGATCGTTGCATAACACGTGCGCCTTGATGCTAGATGTCTCGCGTGTTGGCAAAAGGATGAACAAAGCTCACGTAAAAAAATAGAGTGGAAGAACATAGATTCCGGACGACCGAGAAGGAGCAAGGAACCTCGTGGTGGAGCGTCTGCACTCATTACATTTAATATTATTCGGCGATATAAAATTAACCAATCATCTCCATAGTGGACTGGAAGAGTACGAAACACGGCAGCCCTGTGTAGTTACATCATACTAGTACATGGCTAACCCACGCTACCACCATATTTCTTGGCTTCTGTGCGACACCTATCTCTAGTAATCCAGCAGCCTGTATCACTTCTCCCTCCTCGTCTCTATCAAAGTGCGGCGGGCTGGCGTTTCTGCCGTCTATTGAGGTCGGTTAACTATCACATGTTAGTGACATGCCAAGAGCATTCTAAAAAAAATTCCTTTCACGTTCCATTTTCAAAAAGAAAAAAAATCCTTTCACGTACGAATTTGCCTGTATGCTTTGAGCAACTTGCATGTCCTATGCTGCTCCTGTTTGATACTCTAACTTAGCTAGAGGTTAGACTAACTCATGACTAACCCTGAACTAACTGTAGCCAAAGAGGTGTTTGGGTGACAGGGTTAGATTGACAATAAATGCACTTCATGGAGAGAGAAAAGTGATTTTTTAGTGGTCCCAATGAGAACTATCTCCAGTTAGCACCTCTTGGGTGGGATAGTTTTTTTGGTGGGTTCGGTGCAACTTGCTCCAATTTAAACCCTCATGCTTGTACACTTTAGGGCTATTTGAGACCCAACTAGCTCAAACTAACTCTAACCCATGGATCCAAATAGGGCCTATGGCTAGTCTCGACGCGGAGCAGTCGCGTGCACCGGGAAGCGGCGCTCTCTCGGTCGTCGCGCCACTTCAAAGCCGGTGCTAGTAAGAGGTCGCCTCCGCTCTGGCCAGGCATTAATGTGGCACTGACGCTCCAGGCGACGCTGACCGTTTCACGCGGGAAGCGCATGCTGGAAAGGGAGTATAGGTTTTGACCCGTTTCAGGTGTAGTAGTAATGGTGGTTTGCAAAACTACTCAATTATTGCACTCAGTTTCCTAAGAAATTGTGGTAAAAAATGTTACTCCACAGCCCGCTTCCCTTCTCTTTCCTTCTCGTGATTTACGTGGCCATGTTAACGTGGTTGTGTCAAAAAAATGTTACTTCATGCTCGTGATTTGCGTTATATAATTACAAGCAAGATTCTCGTGCATTGCACGAAACATCAATATGCATTTTTTTTACAAAACACCTGTTGTGATTGACCCATGCAGGAGTAATCCCATGTGTAAAAACTATTGATATCTCGAGAATTTTATCGGAAAACTGGTATCTCGAGAATGTCATCAAAAAATGAAAGATGAGAGATAAGGCGAGGAGTGGAGCATGGTGGTGACTGGTGGTTGGAATGGGCGGAGGCATGGGGATGGACGGCGCCGGCAGGCGGCAGCGGCCACCATGCATGCTAGATTGTTCCAGAGACTTATTCCTTTTTTAATTGCTGAGCAATGAGGTTGCGGGAGATAATGATGTGGAGAGAGGTGTGGGTATGTTTTGCAAAATTATCATAGTTTGCTTCATATCCGTCAGATATAGATCATACGGTATGTATTACAAGATGGCAGGCACACCATCATCGCCAACTCGTTTTTTTATAAGGGTATATAGAAGATAAGTTTGCTGACTACTAAAGTAAAGTGGAATCTGTCCATGTTATGCAAGTAAATAAAGGTGACTATTTATCATACAGGTGAGGTTGGATGAAGGGTGGTAGGAACAAATGCTCCGCCTAGAGAATGTGTGTGTGAGATGGAGTCTTAGTGTGTGTGGTGTGTGTGTGTGTGCGTGTGAGAGAGAGAGAGGAGAGAGAAAGAGAGATGGAGTCTTAGTTTGTGTGTGTGTGAGAGAGAGAGAGATGGAGTCTAAGTGTGTGTGTGTGGGGGGTGCGTGTGTGTGTGTTTGTGTGTGTGTGTGAGAGAGAGAGAGTGATGGAGTCTTAGTGTGTGGGGGGGGGGTGCGTGCGTGTGTGTGTGTGTTTGTGTGTGTGTGTGTGCGCGCGCGCGCGTGTGTGTGTGTGTCCCGGGGTCCTCTGTGGCGGATGTAATTTAAGTGTGCATGGCTTCATCATAGAGAGGTGATGTGTATGGCAGAGGCCACCAACGATGGGGTGCGAGAGAGAAAATGCCCGTAGGAGGGAAGAGAAGGTGCGTGCGCGTGAGAGGAGTCGACATCGAGAGAACGTGTTTGTTCGAGAGACACCACGGAAGACTACTATATATCGATGGTGCATGTAGGCGGGAATTAAACAAAGGGATGGTCTTATTGGTTTTGGGGATATAGGGGAAGACTGAGATGCGCGCGGGGTGGGGGGTAGCTAGAAGGAGATTGTTAAGTGTGAATGTGTGTTTTGCCCATCCAGGCGGAAGTTATGTGCACAAAAGAGGAGAACTATTAGATGTGGCGTTAGGATTGAGGGTAATTAACTACGTATGGATACATAGAGACCTTGAACGTGCATGTGTGAGAGGTATACATGTATACGTGGGATGTGTGTGTGTGTGCGCGCATGATCGAGATAAAAGAAAGAAGGCATAAGTTCTAAGATCCACGAGATGGGAGAGACGGATCGATATGACAATATGCATGCTGAAAGGATTGATATGGTTGACTAGAGGGGGGGTGAATAGGCAACAAACAATTTTTAAGCTTTTCTTTATCAATTTAAACCTTGCAACAAAATAGGTTGTCTAGATATGCAACTATGTGAACAACCTATATGATGCAACGACAACTTAGCACACAAGCAAGGAATAGATACAACACAAGTAAGCTTGCAAAAGTAAAAGGGGCCGAAATAACCAAGAGTGGAGCCGGTGGAGACGAGGATGAGTTACCGAAGTTCCTTCCTTTTAAAGGGAAGTACGTCTCTGTTAGAGCAGTGTGGAGGCACAATGCTCCCCAAGAAGCCACTAGGGCCACCGTAATCTCCTCACGCCCTCACACAATGCGAGATGCCGTGATTCCACTATTGGTGCCCTTGAAGGCGGCGACCGAACCTTTACAAACAAGGTTGGGGCAATCTCCACAACAATTGGAGGCTCCCAACAACACCACAAAGCTTCACCACAATGGAGTATGGCTTCGAGGTGACCTCAACTGTCTAGGGTGCTCAAACACCCAAGAGTAACAAGATCCGCTAGGGATAAGTGGGGGGAATCAAATCTCTCTTGGTGGAAGTGTAGATCAAGGCCTTCTCAACTAATCCCGAGCAAATCAACAAGTTTGATTAGCTAGGGAGAGAGATCAGGAGAAAATGGAGCTTGGAGCAACAATGGAGCTTAGAGGTGGAAGAGGTAGTCAACTAGAGGTAGGAGACGCCCCTTTTATAGTCATGGAAGAGATCCAACCGTTATCCACATGTTCAGCCTGCGACATGCGGTACTACCGCTCCAGGAGCGCGGTACTACCGCAAGGCCACGCGGTACTACCGTGGTGGACCACGGTACTTCTGCGACAACAGCAGAGGCTGGGACTTGCCTGACTGAGAGCAGTACTTACGCTTGCACGGTACTATCGCTCCCCCTTGCGGTACTACCGCAAGGCAGGAAAGTCCAAGCCTACGAAGAGTGCGGATGAATAAAAATACATCTGTGCCTACTTCCGCTGAAAACGAAACAGTGCAAAAATCTGACGCGGTACTACCGTAAACTAGCTGAGCCAGGCCGCACGTGGTACTACCGCGCGCGAGGCGTGGTACTACTGTTGAGGCGCGGATGTAAAAAATTACATCCGCTCCTACTACCACGACGCAGCAGTGTTGGAGATAAGCCCTAGAGGCAATCATGTCTGATGATATTTCCTATGTGTTTATGAATAAAGATAGTCCTTGGACATTATCAATGATGTGTATCAGCAAGTACGTGACTTGTTTTTGGGACTATGCATTGCATGATGACTGTCCTAAAAGGTCCCTAGTCGAAAGGGCTGTGTGGACGCGCAGCCGACTAGACTAGCATATGACACGGTCGATGGCTCGGTCTCACTAGCCATGGATCATTGGATGCTAACCGGATAATATGGACTTGGAAAGGTCTGGTCGGATTCGACATAGTCGGATCCGAGTTGAGATAAGGTCCGAGTCGGACAGACCCAACTATGAGACGCAGCGATATGTCATCTGTGAGTCTCTAGTACAACATACGTTCTATGTCCTAAGACCTGAGCTGACGCATGTATTCGAGATGGTGACAGACTTGCTTTGGGCCGACCAAACGCTACTCTGTGACTGGGTAGTTACAAAGGTAGGTTTCGGGTTTGTCCAGTCCCATGATGCGAGACATGGTCGAGCAAGATGGGATTTGCCCCTCCGATCAGGAGAGATATACTCTGGGCCCCTCGTGTGATCCGACCAGGAACAACATGGCCATGCGACAAGGATTATGAGATAATCCGGATAGTGGTCGGTATCACTGGAACGAGAAAGAGGTCGGGTTAGCACAAGGATGACAGTCTCGCCTTGAGCCCGACAACATATATCGTGCAGCAAAGGGAACAGAAGTGTGACATGTTGTACAGGTTCGCCTAACCAGCTTCATTGTCTGCTTGGTGGTCGGCACGCCTTGCTAGAGGCCGCTACCAGCCATATAGTCCGGAGGTGATCCGAACTGCGACCAAGCCGGCTTGAACCTAAGGGGTCGCACACTTAAGGGAAGGAACTTACGAGGTCGGTTCGTAGGACACTGGTCGGATGTGATCCGAACTGGACTAGGAACGTGACCGATTGGACTTTGGGCTTTAGGGTCCGTGCGAGGCCCAAGTGTTTAGCCCGCGACGGACGCCTATATAAAGTGGAGGTGCAGCACACTCGGGTGGTTGATCATTTTGGCGCTGCGACTAGGGTTTGCATGTGTTGCGAATAGCCACCTCCACTCGCCGCCGACTGTGTGATCGGACCTAGCAGTCCGCCGCATGGTGTTCCTCCTGCACGCGCGGATACCGTTAGAGGCGGTGCACTTGCGCCGCTCCGGCGAACTTGTACGTGGGATCGGACGACCGGCTGTTCGAGGGAGATCGAACAAGGAGGAGACGATCCACGCGGAATCGCTGCCCCAACTCTTCTTCCGCTGCACGGCACTACGCATCTAGTGGTAACGAACTATGATCCATCTCCCGTAGCATGTTCCTGGATGTTCTGCGCGTAGGAAAATTTTAATTTGCAGTCCGCACCCTACCATAGAACCCAACAAGCGGTACTAGGTATGAGGGCCATGGTACTACAACTCCAGGGGAGCAGTACTACCGTGGCCTCCCGCGGTACTACCGTGCTGGACGTGCGGTACTACCATGTGGCGCGGATGTAAAAAATTACATCCGCCCCTACTACCGTACCGAAGCAGCACTAGGCCTGGGAGCCACGGTACTAAGGCTCCAGAGGAGCGGTACTACCGTGAACCCCAGCGGTACTACCGCAAGTACAGCAGTAGCCGTCAGAGCAAGCACAAAGAGGATAACGGAGAAAAGCTCCAAAGTGCAAGGGAAAGGTGGAGGCAAGGAAGGAAACGTGTACGTGATGATTCCACCCGAACCTTTCTGACGCGGACCCCCTCTTAATAGTACGGCTCTCCTACGACTCAAATCCACCAAAGAGAAACGTAGAACAATGCCGTCTTCAATAGTTTTCGAGGGGCACTGAATTATCTCGTGCCTAGTGATGAAGCGTCTGGGAAACTCAAGGCACACGATTAGTCCGCAAAAGCATTGTCATCAATCACCAAAAGACCTAAGGGATAAATATGCCCTTACAATCTCCCCCTTTTTGGTGGATTGATGACAATACGGGATTTGCACATGGATGAGATAATATAGGGCAAAGGCAAACCCCTCCTCTCTAGAATATAGATGGGCTCCCTCTAGATGTGTGCAATCCAGATAGATGCTTTGGACTGCATAGCACACAAACTAGGATCAACACTCCCCCTATATTTTAGAGACAAAGGCATGATAACTAACATCTAAGCAGAGCATAGCACAAAGGTAGCACAATATATCACAAGCTTGATAAGTTAGATAGAGTGCATATGTCTTACACCATATGAAGTAAAGCAACCCAAAGCAACTGAAACGAGGTTCAAACGAGAAAGCAGCAAACACACCGAACACGAACGACGACACACGACTCGCAAATCCCTACACTCTCTCCCCCTTTGGCATCGAGACGCCAAAAAGGCAGAGAGGACACCTACACACAAGGGGTGGCTCAAGCAGGGAACTCATCCCAACGCTCCTCGTCTGACTCCTCGGCGGCAGGGATGGTCTCCTCGACGTCCTCCTCAGAATCAGTCCACTTGTAGCCTTGCTTCTCCATCCACTCGGCCTCTGGAGTGATGCGATCCTCAGAACCGCCAGACACATCCTCGCCATATAGCTGCAAGATCTTCTTGTCCCGGCGACGACTCTCCTTGGATGCCACGTGAGTCCTATACTGGCCCTTAGCTTGCATGCAGAAAAGAGTCTTCATCTTGTCCTTCAGCTTCTTGGCCCATGAGGGCATAGAGGAACTATGGGAAGACCTGGCAGCACGGTCCTCAGCAACATCCTCTGCGCCAGCATCCTCCTCATCAACAGCAGCCCTAGCAGCAGACGCCTCAGCACGAGTAGTAGTGTTGGCCCAGTTGGGCTTGACACGGAGATAGATGGGATCATGTCGAATCCAGTCTGGAGTAAGAAACTCCTCATCAAGGAACATCTTCTCCCAAGTCTTCGAGATCAGCAGAAACAGTTAGGGCCCATAGATAGGCATCTTGCGGTTGAACACTGCAAACCGAAGCTCACACCACATGATGTGTGAGACATCAAGTGGCTGAGTCTGAGACACACGAGCCTCCTCGCGTAGGAGCATCATATCCACCATATAGGCATGAACCTTGTCCTTGTCACCAATGTGAGGGAACAAAGAGTTGCGGAAGATGCGATACATGATATCCAGAAAGGAGTTGAGCACCCACCCTGACTTGCCATTGGGAAGCACCTTCTCAACATAGTATGGTTGAAGCTTGTCCTTGTTAGTAGACTCAGGATTAGCATGGGGGCGAACACCCACGGGAGTGTCGAGCCCGTCATCAGGAACATGGAGAAAGTCCATGAACTCCTTCCAGGTAGCAGTCAACTTACGTCCATTGGTCATCCAGGTCATCCTCCGCTCCTCATCAGGGTGAAAGTAAAGTGAGGCAAAGAACTGACAAACAAGCTCAGGGTCATAGTCAAGGTGAAAGGATATCACATGTTCAATACCAAACTGCTCCACCAAATCCAGAGCTTCTCCAAAGTACTGAAGGAACATGTTCTTCCTCAGGTGATGCATTTCTATCCATTTTACATCCACGTAGGTATTTTGCTTGTTCTTGATGACATCCAGATAAGTGAGAGTCTTTTGCTTGTTGCAAAACAGTTCACAACCTCTGACAGTAGCACGAGGATGCACAAACGGGTTGAGCTTCCTGAGACGGACGAACTCAGATAGGGGTATCTCGTCCATGCCCTTGTTGGGTTCCTTGTGCTTACTAGCAGATGTCTTGACATGGTGCTTGGGGGTAGTGGAGCCCTCTGGTGCTTCACCTGGATTGCGTAGACGCTTGGAATGGCGAGAGCCACCACCTGAGACACAAACGCAAAAACACCCACGCCAAGCAAAAAGGAACAATGCGAAGACCACGGCAAAGCACAAGAAACACATAGAAAGTATACTTGAAAGTTGCCCTGAGATAGATGTGATCCACGGTAGTACTGCCAGAGCCAGCAGTACTAAAATTTTAGTACCACTCCAAGTCGCGGTAGTACCGTGCGAGGTCATGGTAGTACCATGGTGGGAGCGGTAGTAAAACTTTAGTGCCGCAGCGAGTGCGGTAGTACCACGCCAGACGGGCGGTAGTACCACACCACGTCAGATCCAAACGATAGTTTGAATCTGAAAAGAACCGCGAAACCACGGTGGTGCTACGGTGACCAAATCTAGCACAGGACAAAAAGACAAGTATAATTCCTACACAATACTACACTCCTTCATCCTACTCTTGCATAGATTTAGTCTAAGAATCTCTAGAACACACAAGTCTCCCGCAAAAACCTAGAGGCAAAGAACACAACAAAAACAAGAGGCGGTTGGGGAAAGACCTTGGTCCATGGCAAGAGCACGAGGTGGGGAACGATCCCACCGGACGGAATCACGGGAGGGCAGCCGGAGGCGGAGATCCGGTGACGGACGCCGGCCCCGTTCTTGAGCATGGGAGAGAGAGAGACGATGTGGGGGAACTGACGAATGGGTATGGGGGAGTTAGAACTCCCCCTGCCCGTCCTTATCCCCACGCGTCTATGACGGCGCGGTAGTACCGCATGTCATCGCGGTAGTACCGCATGTCATCGCGGTAGTACCGCTTGGGCGGAAGTACCGCACCGAAGCAGTAGTACCGCTCTCCCAGGCGGCTGTAAAAAATTACTGCCACGTGGGGGCGGTAGTATCGTGCTCCCCACACGCGGTAGTACCGTAGCTGGCTGTGGTAGTACCGTGAGCTCAAGAAAAAGCAGGATTCAACAAAAGAAGATCTTTGCAAGGAAAGTTTTAGCACAAGAGACACCACAAGAACACGCACAACCCAAGGCAGAAAGACAACAAGGAGCAACCACGCGACACAACCTCTCAAAAGGAGAGGGTAGTGGCCAGAGCCACCTATGTTTGAGTTAGTTGGTATGGCACCGCGAAGAATTATCCTTGGGCCCATGACCAAAACTCGTCTCTGAAGCACAAGTACCATCAAAAATGGCTAATGTGAAAGAGTTGATCGATTTATGCATAATTGGGGGAGGGAGAGTTCATTGAGCGAACAACACTCCCCCTATGTCCATGCCTACACCTAAACTAGACAACAAGTTGAGTGTGGTGGGGGGTGCAAGGGTTCAAGTCAGATTGCTCGAATCAATGATATTTAGATCATGCCTTAACTCGCGAAATCTTGCTTCATCCAAGGGCTTCGTGAAAATATCTGCAAGGTTATCATGAGTGTTGACATACTTGAGCTCGATCTCCCCTCGCCTAATATGATCCCGGATGAAGTGATACCGAATCTCAATATGCTTCGTCTTGAAGTGTTGCACCGAGTTGAGAGAAATCTTGATGGCACTTTCATTATCACACCAAAAAGGCACTTTGTCACAAATGACACCGTACTCCTTTAAAGTTGGCCTCATCCATAAGAGTTGTGCACAACAACTACCGGCCGCCACATATTCCACTTCGGTGGACGAGAGAGACACACAACTTTTCTTCTTGGAAGACCAACTCACCAAAGAGCAACCAAGAAATTGGCACCCTCCGGAAGTGGACTTCCTATCCACCTTGTCTCCCGCCCAATCGGAATCCGTAAATCCATCAAGCTTGAAGTTAGCTCCTCTTGGGTACCATAGACCAAAGTTTGGGGTATGAGCCAAATATCGAAAGATTCACTTGACCGCCACAAAGTGGCTTTCCTTTGGTGCGGCTTGGAACCGTGCACACATTCCCACACTCAACATGATATCCGGTCTAGATGCACAAAGGTAAAGCAAGGATCCAATCATAGAGCGATATACCTTTTGATCCACCGCTTTACCATTGGGATCAATGTCAAGTTGGCACTTGGTGGGCATGGGAGTAGAGGCCGGCTTGACATCACTTAGCTTGAATCTCTTAAGCATGTCTTGAGTGTATTTGGCTTGGTTGATGAAGGAACCTTTTCTTCTTTGTTTGATATCAAAACCAAGTGTCGGTGTACTAGAGTAGGGGTACCCTATTACCCCGAACTCATGCACAGGCAGTTGCAGCGCCCCACGGCAAGGCTTGCTGGGTGACCGCCAGGACCCTTCGTGGTTCCCTTGAAGACCATTCAAGAACAAAGTACTCAAACCAAGGCCCCGGCAAGAGGAGCTTGCCGGGAAGGTCAACCAAGGCCCCGGCAAGAGGAGCTTGTCGGGAAGGCCAACCAAGGCCCAGGCAAGAGGAGCTTGCCGGGAAGAGACGAGACCCCGGCAAGAGGAGCTTGCCGGGAAGGCCACTCAAGCCATACCAAGAAAGCTTGCCGCGACGCGCCCTGCGTCCCGACAAGATCCGGCGAGCGACAAGCTTCCGGACGCGACAAGACGACGGCCGCGGCAAGGAGCTTGCCGCGGGAAACCCCCACTTCGTGCCCGCACTCCAGCACACCTGCTAACGTGTCGCTCTAGGACTCTCCCAAGCACACGTGGCAGGAGGCCGTGCAGCTAGGGGTACGTGGTGGCAAGTGGAGATGAAGAGAAGCCCATCGTGGCAAAGGGTGGCGCTCCAAACGGTCACTTTTTGCACTGTTTAGGAGACTCAGACAGGCATTTAATGCCCTTGTCCCCTGCCGTCAGAGTTAGGTAGGGTGCACTGTATCCACAGTAGCGGTAGCTGCACCTACCGCATCCTTTTCCATTTCTACCCTTTTAGTCTACGTTGCGACCTGTGGGTAACCCCTTGAGAGTATAAAAGGAGGCCCAAGCGCAACGTACAGGAGGTTCGGCCAGTTCGGCTCATTCAACACTAGGAACACTCTCACGCTCAGTCTGGCAGCGTCCATTCCTCCTGAGCAAGAATCCAATATACACAAACAAGCAGCAGTAGGGTTTTACGCATCCGTGCGGCCCGAAGCTGGGTAAAATCGCCCGCGTGTACTGCCTCGATCCGCTCTTTGTGCGCTCTCTGCCCCCCACCGAACCGAAAGGGGCCCTGTCCCCATAGGTGTTGGTGGAATCAGCATCCCCCCGACATCTCTGGCGCGCCAGGTAGGGGGCGTCGAGATTGTGCGAACCCGATCCGGCGTGCACGCAAGCTAAATCTTCATCGTCTTCATCGACATGCCACCGAAGAAGAAGGATTCGGAGGCAGGTGTTCCGTCCGCGTCGCTTCCACCGCCTCCGGAGCAAACGGATGGTGGAGTGGACGCCGGTGGAGGAATGGGCGTCAACGAGGGAGCCCACAACGCTGCCAAGTCCAAGGACAAGGCGGCACAGACCTCGGCGTCCATGCGCGCACCGCGTCCCTCTCAAGGGGCGCGGGACCAGCAGCGTCATAGTGTTCACAACGCCATACGTCCGCTGACCCAAGATCAAGCTGGTGGTTCGCGTGGCGTTCAAGACCAGCATGCACGCCAGCATGCTGGCCCCAGCGAGGTACGGTCGCCGGGACGGGACGCTGCTCCTTCTAACTTGGTTAGGAGTCCGAGCACGCCCCTCTCCTCGCACCGTTCACCTCCGCCGCCCACCACCCCAGCAGAAGCCTTGGCGCGGGCCCAGCTGCTCCTGGACTATCCTCCGACGGCGGACAAGACCGACGAATGGAGGGCCACTATCCAGAGCCTCATCGGCTTCGCCAACGGCGACACTGCGCGGCGACCAAGCACCTCGCTGCCGCGGCAGGACAGCCGGACGCGAGCCGATGGCAACAAGACTGAGGGAGGTGCGACTTCCATGCACTCTTCGCTACGAAGGCAAAAATTGCCGACTCGTCGGGTCCACCCCAACAGCGGCTCCACCGCGTCGTCGGACCCACGAGCTCGTCGCGACCAGCGCCAAGTTCTCCATGAACGACAACAAGAAGACGCTCGAACCCGCATCGAGCGCCGAAGAGAAGCGCGGCGTCAATCCGACAAGCACATTGGGCTCTCTATTGACATGCATGCGCCAGGGGAACCAGGCGATCTGCCGTACGCGGTAGGTTGTCCTGCGTTCACCCATGAGCTGCGGCAAGTCCAGTGGCCCAGCACAAAGAATTTCAAGCCAGACGTGCCGGAGAAGTACGACGGCAAGATGCATCCATCAGAGTTCCTCAGCATCTACACCATTGCGGTGCAGGCTGCCGGGGGGCAAGATGACAAGATACTTGCCAACTACTTCCCGCTGGTGATCAAGCCCAATGTCAGATCCTGGCTCATGCACTTGCCGGACAACTCCATATCCACCTGGGCTGATCTGTGCCATCAGTTTGTCGGCGCCTTTACAGGCGGCCACAAGCCACATGGCCAAGAAAGCAATCTTCATCTGCTCGCCCAGAAGGAAGGAGAGCCACTGCGCAAGTACATTCAAAGATTCAGCCGTGTACAGCACAACATCCCAGATGTCCACCCCGCCGCGATCATTAGCGCGTTCCATCAGAACGTGCGAAACCGAAGGATGAGGGAGGAGATGGCGATTTGTAAAATCAGAGACGTCAGTGAGCTTTATGCCCTGGCTGACAAGTGTGCACGCGCTGAAGAGGGGAGGAGGCTCCCCGGAGAGAGTACAGGAGCAGGAGAATCTGACAGTGAGGATGTCGCCCCGGCAAGGAAAGGCCGGCGGCGGAACAACAGAAGGAATAAGGGTAAGTAAGTGCTAGCTGTCGAGCAGACCGGCAACGGAGGTGGCGCCAAGGAAGCTAAGGATGGTGGCTCCGACAAGGAGGCCCACCCTGTGGCGGCCGCCGACAAGCAGGATAGCTCCGGCAGGCAGTATTGCAAGATACACCGCACCAAGGGTCACGATCTCCAGAACTGCAAGAAGGTCGAACAGCTTGCTGAGCAGCAGAAAGCTGAATACGAGCGACGCGACAAAGAGAAGGCCCAGGAAGGAACCGGTGGATCCGGCAAGAAACGCCCCGGCCGGGGAGGACGTCGCGGCAAGGCCAAGTAGCGGCAAGGAGACAGACCTCCCCGCGGCCGCGACAAGGATGAAGATGACGACAATGACGAAGACGTGGATGATGATGAGGCCGATGAGCAGGAATTTCAGAAAGCCACAGAGGTCCTATGCGTTGACGGTGGCGCCTTTCTGCATACTTCGCACCGCCAGCTCAAACAGTGGATGCGGGAAGTGAATGCAGCAGAGCCATCCATAGAGTCACGCAAGCCCCTGAAATGGTCCAGCACGCCTATCACCTTCGACATTGGGGATCACCCTGATCGCGTAACTGCGGTCGGGTGCTTGCCGATGTTGGTCTCACCAACTATCCGCAACCTCAAGGTCACAAAGATGCTAGTTGACGGCGGGGCCGGCTTGAATCTCATCTCCTCCGCGGTCCTTCACAAACTCAAGATCCCTGACAGCGAGCTCGAAGAGACCGGCACATTCCAAGGAATCAACCCGGGAAGGAGCAAGCCGAAAGGGAAGATCACGCTGCCAGTCACATTTGGCAGCAAGCTGAATTTCAGAACTGAGAGGGTCACATTTGACGTTGCCGATTTTCCATTACCCTACAATGGGATCCTTGGCCGTCCAGCGCTCGCCAAGTTTATGGCAGCCTCTCACTATGCATACAACGTGCTCAAAATGCCAGGCCCGATAAGTCTCATCTCTATCCCCGGCGACAAGAAGGATGCCCTTATCTGCGCCGACAAGATCTACCGGGAAGCAGCAGCCGCAGCTGATCACCACATGCTTGCCGCTGAAGCTCCCGGGGGGAAGAAGAAGGCCAAGTCCGGCAAGAGCTCTGATGCCCACTCCGGCAAGCGCACCTCTTCGGAGTGCTGCGCTACCATCGAGGACGCACCATCGAGCTCCACTGGCAAGTGCAAGAAGGCGATGGCGGCTCCACCCGAGACCAAGAAGGTGTCCGCCAAGGAGGACGGCACTGGTGGTACCTTAACCATCAGTGCCACGCTTGACCCTAAATAGGAAAGCGTGCTCGTTGCTTTCCTGCGGGCGAACGTCGACGTGTTTGCATGGCAACCGTCTGATATCCCCGGTGTTCCCAGGAAAGTAATCGAGCACCACCTTGCCGTCTGTCCTCATGCGCGGCCCGTCAAGCAGAGAGTCAGGAAGCAAGCGGTGGAGCGCCAAGAGTTCATTGCAGAAGAAATCAGGAAACTGGAAGCAGCAGGCCTTGTCAGAGGAGTGCTCCATCCCACGTGGTTGGCCAATCCTGTAGTCGTGCGCAAGGCGAACGGGAAATGGAGGCTTTGTATAGACTTCACTGATGTCAATAAAGCTTTTCCCAAAGATCCATTTCCCTTGCCGTGCATTGACCAGATTGTTGACTCCACAGCTGGATGTGATTTGCTTTCATTTCTTGATGCGTATTCAGGGTACCATCAAATCTTCATGGCAGAAGAGGATGAGGAGAAAACCGCATTTATCACCCCTTGTGGCACATACTGTTTTGTACGAATGCCCTTTGGGTTGAAGAATGCTGGTTCAACATTTGCAAGAGTATTCCATGTCGCTTTTGAGCCACAGATACACAGAAATGTGGAAGCCTACATGGATGATATAGTGGTCAAGAGCAAGGACAAGGCTACCCTGATCCAAGATTTAGAAGAAACTTTTGCAAATCTGCGCAAGATCAACCTCAAGCTCAACCCCGAGATGTGCTTGTTTGGAGTCCATTCCGGCAAACTTCTCGGGTTCTTTGTGTCTCAGCGGGGAATTGAAGCCAACCCCGACAAGATTAAGGCCATCGAGCAGATTGAAGCACCGAAGCGCGTCAAGGATGTGCGAAGGCTTGCCGGTTGCGTGGCTGCTCTCAGCAGGTTTATCTCTAAGTCTGCTGAGCGCGCCCTGCCGTGTTTCAAAATATTGAAAAAGGCAGGTCCAATGAAATGGACTCCGGAAGCGGAGGCTGCGCTGCAGGACTTGAAGAGGTACCTGTCCTCCACTCCAATACTTGTCGCACCTAACCCACAAGAGAAGTTGCTGCTGTACCTAGCGGCAACCAATCAAGTGGTTAGTGATGCGTTAGTAGCGGAGAGGGAGGCGGACGATGAGCCATCAACCGCAGCAAGTTAATCCAGCGACAAGCAGGGGGCTTCTCCGACAAGCTCTGGTCCGGCAAGCTCTGGTCCCAACAAAGATGGATCTGCGCAGATGTGCAAGGACGTGCAGAAGAAGATGGTGTAGCGCCTAGTTTACTTTGTTAGCTCCCTTCTCTAGGGGGCTAGGTCGAGGTACTCTGGTGTGCAAAAATTTCTTTTCGGCCTTCTCATGGCCTCGAGAAAGCTGTGCCATTACTTCCAGGCACACGAGATCACAATCGTCACTCGCTTTCCGCTGAAGAGGATACTGCAGAATCCGGAAGCAACAGGCAGGATTATCGAGTGGGCATTGGAACTGTCAAGCTTTGGCCTCAAGTTTGAGAGCACTGCAACAATCCAAACAGAGCATTGGCAGAGTTCATAGCAGAGTGGGCGCCAACTCCAGATGAAGAAATTCCAGAGACGAGCATCCCCGTCAAGGAGACAAGCAAAGAGTGGCTGATGTACTTTGATGGTGCCTTCTCGCTGCAAGGCGCCGGTGCTGGCATGCTACTTATCGCACCCACCAGAGAGCACCTCAAGTACGTAGTCCGGATGCACTTTCCCAAAGAGCAAGCAACCAACAATACTGCAGAGTATGAAGGATTGCTTGCCGGTCTCAGAATCGCAGCCGACCTTGGGATCAAGAAGCTCATTATCAGGGGTGACTCGCAGCTTGTCGTCCGCCAAGTGAACAAGAACTACCAAAGCCCGTTGATGGAAGCATATGTTGATGAAGTGAGGAAGCTAGAAGAGCGCTTTGACGGCCTACAAATGGAGCATATCCCAAGAGCTCAGAATGACATTGCTGATGGCCTGTCAAAATGCGCTGCACTGAAGTTGCCTGTGGAACCAGGGATCTTTGTGCTCAAGCTGACTCAACCTTCCGTGACACCATCAACTGGACAGAATAAGAAGAGGAAGTTGGTTTCTGGTGACTACTTTCCGGTAGAGCTCCCCGAAGCCGCCGCCAAGAAAGTCCCCAAGATCAACACCAAGGATGCTGAGGGGCAGTCTGCTCCGGCAAACCTTATGGTTTGTTCCGTCGAAGCAAACGCTCCCGACAAGTTCTGCTCCGGCAAGCTTGCCGGGGAATATCACGCTCCGGCAGAGCCGCAGGATCTTGTCGTAGAAGCGGATGTTCCCGCAGCAGCAGATATGCCTTTAGTCCTTGTTGTCGAGCCGCAAGCTCCAGCATGGGCGCAGCAGATCGTCCGTTTCCTTCAGACAGGAGAGCTTCCCGAAGAGCAAGAAGAAGCTGAAAAATAGCCCGGCAGTCAAGTATGTACAAGTTTGTCGACAGCACACTGTACAGAATAAGACTCAACGGTGTGAAATTGAAGTGCATTCGCCGGGAAGATGGACAACAGCTGTTGGCAGAGATACATGGAGGCATATGTGGTCACCACATTGGCGCAAGAGCACTTGTCGGCAAAGCATTCCGACAAGGCTTCTTCTGGCCGACAGCCCTCCAGGATGCAACTGCACAATTAACCAAGTGTGAAGCGTGCCAGTTCCATTCCAAACAGATACACCAGCCAGCTCAAGCTCTCCAGACGATCCCTTTATCCTGGCCCTTTTCGGTCTGGGGGCTCGACATCATCGGCCCTTTCCCCCGAGCTGTCGGGGGCTTTGAGTTCTTGTACGTTGCAATCGACAAGTTCACAAAGTGGCCGGAAGTGGAACCAGTGAGGAAGGTGACAGCACAGTCAGCAGTCAAGTTCTTCAGGTCGATTGTTTGCCGTTTCGGGATCCCGAACAGGATCATCACCGACAACGGCACGCAATTTACGAGCCGCACCTTCATGCAGTACGTCCAAGATCTTGGCGCCAAGGTCCGCTTCGCTTCTGTTGCTCATCCAAGAAGCAACGGTCAAGCGGAGAGGGCAAACACTGAAGTGCTGCGAGGCCTCAAGAACAGAACTTTCGACTGACTGCACAAGTGCGGAAGAAACTGGATCGAGGAGCTGCCGGTGGTTCTTTGGTCGATCAGGACGACGCCAAATCGAGCCACTGGCCACACACCCTTTGCTCTAGTCTATGGAGCGGAGGCAGTTCTCCCCACGGAACTCGTATACGGGTCACCTCGAGTGCTCGCTTATGATGAGCTCGAGCAAGAGCAGCTGCGGCAAGATGACGCGCTGCTCCTTGAGGAAGACCGTCTCCAGGCTGCTGTGCGAGCCGCTCGCTACCAGCAAGCTCTGTGCCGCTACCATAGCCGCAGAGTCAATGCTAGGAGTCTCGAGGAAGGCGTCCTTGTTCTTCGGCGCGTTCAGTCGGCCAAGAATTCCAACAAGTTGACGCCGAAGTGGGAAGGCCCTTATCGGGTGAAACGAGTCACTAGGCCCGGCGCTGTCCGCCTTGAGACCGAAGATGGCATTCCGGTGAGCAACTCCTGGAACATCGAGCATCTTCGTAAGTTTTACCCGTAAGGCGCGGTTGTTGGACCCTGTCCGGCAACCACCTTTCTGTACAAGTCTTGCCGCTGTTGCATGTAATCCTTTGTACAGAGCCGGGCGCAGACCCCGTGCACTAGTAAAGTTCATGTGCCCCGCACATCTTGTCAGTTTCCTTATGCTATAATCCTTTTTCGCATATATTATCTGACACTTTGTGCAGCACCAGACCCCGGTAAGCGATAATGAGCCCAAGGCTCCATATCATTGCTTTATTTCTCTGTCTCTTTCTCAAAAGAAGGAAGGTTCCCTCGCCCACAAGGTTTACCGGGGGGGGGGGGGAAGGAGAAGATAATGGTGTGGACCAGGCCGTTCAAAAACAAAAAGTTTCTCCTTGCCGGGAAGCAGACGACAGAAAAGCTAAGTTGCTAAAGCTTGAGCAATCAGTTTTTTAAGTTTTCGAGTTATTTTCCTTGAACGACCGTGCTTTGTATGGAAAACCTGTGCGCGGAGGAACCAATTCACAGCTAGCTGCACCCTTACTTTGTTTCGAGTCCGCTCAACAACTTAAGTAAGCTGCTAGCGCCCTTACTTTGCTTCGAGTCCGCTCAGCAACTAAAGTGAGCCGCTAACGCCCTTACTTTGTTTCCAGTCCGCTCAGCAACTTAAGTGAGCTGCAACTAGTTGCGACAAGGTTGCTTGTCGGTAGCGACCCCGCCAGCAGGCTGCTGAAGTTCCGCACTCGGCGCTCGCGGCAAGGGTGCCTGCACCGGCAAGTTTCCCTAGAAAGCGTAGGGCAGGACCATACAAAGCCAAGAGTCGAGTAAAGGAAGTAACACAGCTATTTGTTGCCTAAGATAGAGTTATATTACAAAACTAACTTGTCGCGCCTCTAATAAAGTGTTCCCATGACATGACTGGCAGCGACAAGAGAAGAAGAAAACGGACGGCCTAATCTACGCGACCGCCGTCAACCCTTTTGACCTCGTTCACCCTGTCGACAATGGGTGCGACGAGGGCCTTAAGTGCGTCAAGATCAGCGTCCGCCGGCAGCTTCTTGAGGACGTTGGTGAGGTTGAGCCCGGATTGCGGAAGGCCACCTTCACCAGCACCTTCTCCAGAACTTCGGCACAAATCGAGCGTGACTCGTCGGCCAACTGCTTTGGGATCCGTTCCCGGAGTTGCTGGAGCGCCGCCGCCACGCCTTTGAAGAACAGAGTGAGCTTGGCGCTGGGTTGGAGTTTCTCGTCGGAGGAGTACCCGAAGCCTTCCACCCCCAATTGCACCAGCTCCTCTTCGATAACTGCAGCAATGTTCACGAGGCCCTCCGTCCAGAGCTCCACAGTATCTCTGAGAAGATTCTGGGTTTCGGCGGCCCTCGCTAGCAGCGCCTCGTTGGCCTCGATGTCCTTCTTCAAGTCTGCCTCCCGTTTCCTGGCGCTGTCCAACGTCTCCGTCAAGGTGGCCAGCTTCAGCGTCAGATCGGCGTTGGAATCCTTGGCGGCGCTCAATTCCTTGCCCCTCTCGGCGAGTCGGCCCTGCAGCTCACCGTGGGCAAGGGCGTCCTTCTCGCGCTCTAGCTTGAGGGCGGCAAGCTCTTCGCCACCAATCTTCAGATCAGTTTCTAGCTGCGCCACCTTTGCCTCCAATTCTTTCTTGGCGGCCTCGGCAGCCACAGCCGTATCCTTTGCCTCTTGGAGCATCCCGCCAAGTGCCCGTTCGCGCGCGGCAAGCTCCTCTTCGTGGCTGTCGAGGTTCACTTTCCGCTGAGTCAGCTCGCCTTCTCGCGCGTACAACTTCTCGCCGGTGAGCCGCTGCTGCTCTTCAGCTTCGGCCTTCTCGAGGAGGAAGGTCTTCCGTTCCTCGGCAAGCTGCTCCCGCTCCTCCGCCAAGGCCCGGAGAGTTTCTTGACGAAGACCCCGGAGCTCCTCCGCATGCTTCTCTATGTCCACGCTCGCCCTCGTGGCAAGCGCTTCCCGGGACTCCAACTTGACTTGACGGGCACGGTAGAGCGCCAGCAACCTCTGCAGCAGCCGCTCCTCCTCGGGCTCTTCACTGCTGCTTCCCGGCGCGTCGACGATCGACAACCCGGCGGAGGCAAGCACCTCCCCATCCAGAGTTTCTCCTTCCACCGGCGCCCTGGAGCTCGACGCCCAGGGGAGCTTGATGAAGATGCCCTCGCCAGCCTTCAGATAGGCGCCGGGCTAGGGCTCCTCGGAGCCTGGCGCTGCGGCAGCGGCAGAGGGATCAGCGGTCGGTACAGCGCCTGACGCTCCTGCGGCCTCAGGGCCGTCAGTGCGATCGCCAGATCCCCCGCCAGCTTCCTTGGCGGCAGCCTTGGCGGCCTCTTCACCGGCGGGCACGTCAGCGCTGGCCCTTTCTTCGGTGGCCGCGGCATCATCAGTATTGCCGCGCGCGTCCTCCTCGCCGCCCGTTTCGGTCTCCATCGGATCCGCGGAGGGTGGGTCTGACGACCGGAGAAGAAGGAGAAATCAAACAAGTATCCGAGAAGAAAAATCAGCAGAAGACTACAAGGAAAGTTTCAGGCAAGAAGGACTACCTGTGCTGGGATCTGCTGTCATGACCTCCACCACCGGGGGATCATTGGCGCTGTCCCTTGACAGAGACTCCCCCCTTGCCGGAGACTCCTCCCTTGCCGGAGATCGCTTCCTTGCTGGAGAACGCTCCCTTGCCGGGGAGTCCGCCCTTGGCGGCGTAGTCGAACCAGACGACGAGTCAGAAGAGATCACCATGCCCTCCTGATGAAGTTGTTCTGCTCCTGCACAGACAAAACAGAGATCGGATGACAACAAAGGAAAAGAGCAACCACGCGCACCCAGAAGCAGAAAGTAAACCATATGCTTACGCTGGGGGCTGCGCTGGGGGCTGCTCTGCGAAGTGATGGCCGGGTCCGGCAAGGTAGTCTCGGGCGCGCCTCCTGTCGTCGCAGTGGGCTCGTCCTCGATGACCACCACCTAATCCTTGGCCCTCTTCGCCGCCCTCTGGGCCAGAGTCCTGAAAAGGAGAGCCCGGGGTGAATCAGATCCGATGCAAGACAAGATCAGCAAGTTGAAGAACTACAAGAACAAGCAAGGGAATCTTACTCTTCTTCCTCTTCCTCGTCGGAGCTGAGCGCGGAGAGGTCGAAGTTCGGCCCACCTCCGGCGTGACGAGGTGGAGGGGTGGGATCCCTTGGCCGCTTGGCGGGGACGGCGGCGCCAGCCCGAGACGACCCCGCTCCAGTTGCCACTGCGGCGGGAGGCGCACCCGCGGCGACCGTACTTGCCGCGGTGGAGCGCGTCGTGCGGCGCTGCGGCTGTTGACCAGCTTGCCGCCCTGCTGCATCCCTGATCCTGCTGAGGCGCCTTCTTGGCTGCACTGGGGGCTGCGTTCCGGGTCCTGCTCCCGGCAAGCTCCCCGGAGGTGGCGGGCCGCTCGTACCCTCGGCGGGCTTGTTCGACTCGCCGTCGGGCGCGGCGAGCTCTTCTTCCTCTTCGGGCTGCTCCCGTTCGGCAATACTCATCACCAACGCCGCGTCCGCTTCCTCCACGGTGAACCCGAATTCACCCGCGGCCGCAGCTGCCGCC
The DNA here is from genome assembly GCF_018294505.1 of Triticum aestivum. Taxonomy (NCBI): domain Eukaryota; kingdom Viridiplantae; phylum Streptophyta; class Magnoliopsida; order Poales; family Poaceae; genus Triticum; species Triticum aestivum. Next base: position 116,811,235 of record NC_057801.1, on the reverse strand, counting down.
GCCTCTTCCGCCCTGGTGGCGATGCGCTCCATCTCTTGCTCAGTGGTGTCGCGGGTGAGGAGTTTCTTCTCGTCAGCATTGACCGCCACCTCCACTAGGCTGTCAAAGAACTGCTGCACGACGTCACCGGCGGGCTCTCGCCAAGTTGGAGCGATCCCGTGCGAGTCGCACAACGGCATCATTGCATAGATGCGGTCGCGCAAGGAGTTGTTGCACAAAGGAACGACGCCTGCCGGCAACCTGAACCACTCGGGATGCTGTGGGTCGTGCTTGAATATCTCCTTGAGTATCCCGTCCAACTCTATGATGGTGAAGTTGAAGTTGAGGCCTGGGCGCAACCTCATGATATCTGCCGAGCCTCCAAATTCCCAGGCAGGTCTCCCCCTCGCCTGCAGAGGGGCGATGCGCCGGCGAAGGAAATCTGCGCCGACAGCTCCTACAGTCAGCCCGGCAAGCCTGAGACGCAAGATCCGAGTGGTGGCGATCGTCAGCTTGTCGTCGTCCACGAACAGAGCGCTCCAGTCATTGCCACGCACTGCTGGGGCTTGGCGCAGGGCGGTGAACGGCTGCGGGCTCTCTTCTACAATCTAGCACCAATCTGCTCTCCACTCGTCCCACTTGCTGCGGAGCTCCCCCTCCAGATAGGTCTCCTTGCCGGCCCGCGAGATCCAGGCGATCCCGCCGGCAAGAGGTTCCCCTCTCTCGACACGAGGCATAAAGAAATGGCGGAAGAGAGCTACGTTGGGGTGGACTCTGACAAAGTTTTCGCATAGATGGGCGAAAACTGCCATGGTCAGAACAGCGTTGGGGGTGAAGTCAAGGAGGTGGAGTCCGTAGGTGTTCATGATATCACAGAAGAAACCAGAGAATGGCGGGCAGAGCCCGCAGTAGAAGAACACGGCAAAGAAAGGATATCCGCCAACTGGAGCTGCTTGTGAGGCGACGGAGGAGAGTACCTTCGTGCGCGGATGCGCCCGCGTTTCCGTCGACCAGAAGAGATAGTACCACTCCCTCAGCT